>NW_027186523.1:791450-793354 GCF_028583685.1 Petaurus breviceps papuanus | reverse complement strand
AAAAAAAAAAAAAGGCAACCGCCGCCAACTGCCAACCGCAGGACCGTTAGCTCAGCTTTTCACTTTCTCTTGCTCTGCTATGTCAGCACGTCCATGGGGCATGGGAGATCTTTAAATCCCATAACCCTTACATTTGTACCTGCCCACCCCAGGCTACTTGCCAAACCTTGATCCCATCCAGATATTCCAAACAGTCTTTTTTATATAAAAGTATCAATCTTATTCCCATTAAATTGCTCAGATTCTTAGAATCTCACCTGCTTATATTGGCATCACAAATATGATAGATTTACTAGAAATCTTGCCTGTCCAATTGGTGTATAATAGAACCTCACAACTCCGACTGAAAGAAGGCTTGAGTGGTCAAATTCTTTTGAGGCAGACCCACCCTGTACCCTCGAATTTTGGGATTTCTAGCACCCCAAACTACAGCACTACTACTACTACTACTACTATTGCTACTGCTGCTACTACTACTATTACTACTACTACTGCTACTGCTGCTACTGTTACTACTGCTACCACTGCTACTGCTGGTACTACTACTACATTTCTACTTCCTGTTACCTATTGTTGCTGCTGCTTCTGTTGCTGCTACTGCTATGGCTTCTTCTGCTGTGCCTGATAGCATTTCTATACTGTTGTACCCAAAGCACAAGCAAGACCCAAATAACAGTTTAGAAGTGAACCCTTTATTGGCACCATGTTGGCTGATCAGGCCTGTTGGCTGAAAGGGGCCCCTCCCCAAATTGTACAGCGGCAAACCCAGGCAAATCCTCAGCTTTTAAAGGAATGCCATGTGGCCAATGGTTAGGTATTACATAAGTAGGAACTTGCAGAGACTAAAATCAGTGATTGGTCAGTACACATTTTGAAATTCCTGAGTTGGCCAAGTCTCCCTAGGTGGCTAAACTTAGCAGCCCACCCACCTCTGTGAAGGAGAGCTGGGGTTGGGGGAGGGGAAAGAATGGGGCCAATTACAACAATACTACCCTGCTATGTTCCTATTATACTTATCTAGTGGAAAGCTACCAGCAACTCATTAAGAACTTTTTTCAGCTGAATCATCTTGAGATGTTCTCAGTGCCTGTCCTTGTTGAATATCCTCCTGCTATTGCTAAGTAACTCTCCTTCTGGTAACTGTTGAATGATTTATAAAAGTGTCTCATTTTGTTTCAGTATCAAACTTAAGCTGCCAGGGGACTGGCCTGAGTTAAGGCCCAGCCCAGAAAATGTGTAAGGACTAAGTGGTGCTGGGTAGCTTGGTACATTGATCCCTCAAACCTCCACCCCTGAGCCAGAGCTCAGCTGTTGAGCATGTTTTGACAACTGATTCACCCTCCTCTCATGTGGGCAGAACTTACCCAGCAGCAGATTACTGCCCTCCCTACACAGGCAACATGTTCTTTTAGCTACTTCATTATACCTTCCTCACCCCTTGCACAGAAATTATAGTAGACACCTGTGAAAAGAAAATATAAAAATGCCCACACTTTGCTCCTTTACAGCATGATGTGCTTACGATTATTTAATTAAACTAGAGGTATCTTGCTTGGATTTTTGTAGGCCTGAAAATTATAACACTAACCTCCCTCCACTTCATCCTATGATTCCAAATTAGGTCCAAGTCTTCAGCTCATCTGTTAAGCAGGTAGCTTCCTGTTCCCGAACAAGGAATGCTTTCTCTCTCCTCTTATCTATACATACTGTGTTTCCCCGATAATAAGACCTATCCCGAAAATAAGCCCTCCCCTTACTGTGTAAGATTCCTCTAAAATAAGCCCTCCCCCAAAAATAAGCCCTATTGAGATTGCTACTGTAGTGAAGGTGATCCCCTGCGCTACACGCTACATTACAGTACTCTCTGTATGCACTGTCCCCCCCCGCACCCCCCCCCCCCCCCC
>NW_027186523.1:740814-791350 GCF_028583685.1 Petaurus breviceps papuanus | reverse complement strand
CATCCAATCAGAGCTGCAGCAGTGAGCGCGTCATCCTGTTCTTCCCCAGTGATTTGCTTGTTGGCGCCATTGAGTGCAGTGCCGCGGAGGAGAGCTGAGGCAGGACAACATAAAAACCCGGTATGTAAGTGGGAGTGAGGGGGCATGATGGAGGATAAAAAGGGCATGATGGAGGAAAAAAGAAGAACTCAGGGGGCATGATGGAGTGAAAAGAAGGACTGATGGTCATAATTTTATTATTCTGTCTGTTTTGACCCCCAGACATGAGTACAAAAAGGAAGAGCTATACTGTTGAGTATAAGAAAGCAATTGTAGGGGAGTCACATGGCAAGAATCTTGCAGTTTTCTGTAAAGAAAAGCTTTTGGATCTTTGAATGGTCAGAAAATGGAGAGCAGATTATAATAACCTCAATCAACAGGTGGATGAGGGAAAAGGGAAAAAGCGCAGGTCTGGATCAGGTTGGCAGCCCTTATATCCTGACTTGGAGATCCTCATTGGTGAATGGATTGCTGACAGGAGAGCAAAGGCCTTGGTTGTGCGCAGGGCTGATATTCAAGCATTTGCCCTTTCAATGGCACCAGAGTTTGAAATGGTCTCAGAAGGATTCAAAGCATCACAACACTGGTTGGACGGTTTCCTTCAACGGTATGAACCGTCCCTAAGAAGATCAACAACACTGTTTAAGCTGGAAGATGCTGAAGTTATTAAACGTGCACTTGCATTCAAGTCCTTTATTGATAGGATCCACATTTCCAAGTACCAAACCTGCAATATGATTGCTATGGATGAAACTGCAGTGTTTATGGGACAAGAATCTCAAACAACAATTCATCACAGGGGTGCAACGTCAATCTACATTCCCACCACTGGCTATGAAAGTGCACGGGTCACCTGTGTTTTGGCAATTTGTTTGGATGGAAAGAAAGCCACACCTCTAATCATCAGTAAGGGCAAGAAAGATAAGATTGAACGTGTATCTGGCATTTACATTCTTGAAACTAAAAAAGCCTGGTGTACACAAGCCGTTATAAGAAAGTGGGTTGATTTAATGCTGCCACTTGTTATGCGAGGTAACCAAAGAGGTCTGATAGTCTGGGATTCAGCCAGCACTCACCGTGCTAAAGAAATGAAGAACTTCCTTGCAGAGAGAAGAATAGATCAAGTAATGACTCCTGCAGGAATGACTGCCTATCTCCAGACCCTTGATATTGCAATAAAGAAGCCATTTAAGGACCATTTGCGCATGAAAGTCAATGACTACATTGAAAATAGAATGGAAAGAAATCAGCATGGAAACTTTGTGCAGCCCTGTCTGCAAGAAGTTGTGACTTGGGTGAAGAAGTCATGGGATAAAATTACTGACAGCTGTGTCGCCAAGGCACTATGAGCAGGTTACCTGGACAAGACATATTTATTTAAAGAGAGCTATATTGCTGGACATGACAGATTGGGTCCACTTCTTCTGAAGGAAATGGAGGCGCAAGACATCCAGGACGGAATTCAGGGTATGGACACGTATGACGATGTTGTTGAAGAAGATGACATGATCATTATTGAATAAAGGTACATTTTTTGTTCACATTTACCTGTTTATTAAAATTGCTGTCAATGTTCATTAAAATAAGCCCTCCCCTGAAAATAAGCCCTCTGGTGTTTTTCTGTCCAAAAAAATTAATAAGACAGTGTCTTATTATCGGGGAAACACGGGTAAGAACAACAAACAAAGCACAGCAACAATCCTGGTATCTTGGCCAACATTTTTTAAAAATCACAATTAAAACACTAGTATGAACTTAAAAACAAAGACCTAGGCCTTCAAAATCCAGAGGAAAGTAATTAACAAAAGTGAGCAAATAGTCCACAGGCACATTTAGCTTCATTTCTAAAGAGAGAGGGTAAAGTTGGGGAAAATTGATCACCAGTCTTTGTACTCTGCTCTTGAGCTCAGAAGTTTATGTTTGCCAACTTCCAGCTCTCTTGAAACTGTCTTATGTGGGCATGGTTAAAAAAAAAGTCATGCCAAGAGTGTCAGAAGTTGGCTTCCCTGTTAAAATTCTGTTGTTGCTTTTAAATGGGAAAGTTGCTGGTATTTCTTCATTCAGTATGATATTGGCTCACGGTTTCAGAGATATACTTCAAAGTAAAATTATGGAAAAGTCTTTTTAATCCTATATTTTTTATATAAACGTGCTGCATTTTATGGAACGTTTTCTCTGTACCTAATCATGTCAGCTATCTTTATTTTTTTCCTTTGCTATAAAGCTTGTTATATTGATTGTTTTCTTGGTATTAAAAATAATTTCTCTATTCCATATTATTATGTGGTTATGCTAGATAATTTTTAATGCATTGTAATATTCTATTTGCCCACATTTTATTTAGTATTTTTGTGTGACTATTCATTAATGATTTTTTTTTGCATTTTTCTTTTTTAGCTTTGTCTTTGACTTTAGAATCAACACTTATTTGCCTAAAATAACTTATATAGTATAATAGTTAATTTTTTAAAAAAAGTTAAATGAAAATAATTTTTGAATATCAACTCTAGAATTCCTTTATCTAATCATAATCTCTTATCATTCCATCTTTGAGGGGTCCTGACTGAAACAAGTCAATCATTTTATTGCTGCTGCTGTTTGTCCTTCATTCTTGAAGAGGACCATGACATCAGGGAGGTGATGCCATGACATGCAAGTGAACTGTGAAGAGGTTACCCACTAAGAGGGTTAGGGGTTGCTCTGGAGACCCCAAAATACCAACACTCCAGGTCCTCCTAAATGAATTTGACTTGAGTCTTCTCAGCCAAAGAAAAGTAAAATTTATTAAAAGTTCGCTTGCATTAGACACAGAGTAAGTCTGTGCTAGGTCATTCTATGGCGCTCTCACTCTTCCATAGCACTCTCACTCTTCTATGGCATTCTATGGCTCTCTCACAGACATGGAGACAAGATGGGGTCTTATATACAGAAGGCTGTGGGAGGAATCTAGGGGTGGTCTAGAGGAAGAGTTTGGGGAGGGTCTTCAGGAGGAGTTAATGAGGTCAATGAGTGATTAAGGGTGGGAAGCCATCTGGAGACCACAGACAAGGGTGGGCTAGGCCAGTTGAAGGGTAGGAAGTCTAGTAACAGACTTGCCTCATCAAATGGGATGATTTAATCAAGAGTCCAAGGGAGCTTCCCAGAGCCTGTACCTCAAGGACTCAATGAGAGCTCCAGGGGGCTCCCAGAACCCATACCTCATCAAACTGGATTTAAGTGAGGGAGACCTGTGCAAAGTCACCAGCCTCACTTTCTCCTCTGGAGCCATATGGGTCTAGTGGCAAGATATGGATCAGGACAACTGTCTATGGCCCAGGATAAAGTAGGGGACCTTGGCCTTTTCAAGATAAAATCTTTAACAAGTCTCAGTTTGACTGAGGCAGTGCCCATTCAGTGATTAAGGCTTAATAAAATGAGACAAAGAATGTCCTCTTTTTAAAAAAAAAATAGATCTGGGAGGAGAAGACCCTCAGAGTTTCTGGCCAAAACAGAAGCAATTGTTATTTACATTAATTCTGAATCAATCAAGGACCAAACAGTGACCCAGCAGGGCTTCTTCTGGGACTAGAGTGATTTGGGGTTAAGGCTGATCTTTAAGACAAAAACCAAAACAACAAAAAAGTCAGAGATTAAAATTTGCATTCCCTTTGGGCAGAGCACAAGCAGGTAAGGGTGTGATACTCTAAGTGGAGAGAGAAAGAGAAGAAAGAGAAGGAAGAAAGAAAAGAAAAGAAAGAGAGAGAAAGAAGAAAAAAGAAAGGAAAGAAGAAAGGAAAAAAAGGAAGGAAGGAAGAAGCCATGTTGCCCAACCCAGAACTTTTCTACTCACAGAGGTTGCTGTTGGTCCTTGATTCACTATTCCACTCACCACAACAGCTATTTATTCCTAACCTTTTTTTTTTTTTTTTGGCTTTTTGGAGGGCAATTGGCGTTAAGTGACTTGCCCCAAAATAGCTAGTTTTTGTGTTAAGTATCTGAGTCCGGATTTGAACTCAGGTACTCCTAACTCCAGAGCTGGTGCTCTATTCACTGTGCCACCTAGCCACCTCTTATCATTTTTTCCCCCTTTTTTTCCCTTTTCATCCCTCTTTCATCCTCACCACATCCTCCTCTACTCTTTCATACTCATACTACATTAAAAAAAATCCATTTGCCTACTGTTCCTTCTTTCTCATCTTATGTCACTGAGACATCTTCCTCCATTATCTTTTCCTTCACTCTTTTCTGGTGGAGAGGTGACCACTTTCCTTGATAATTCCATCTATATGTACCCTTGATCCCATCCATTTCCATCTTTTCTATCAGATCACTCTCACTATTATCCCCACTCTTTGTTTAATCTTCAATTTCTCCCTATCTCCAGGTTCCTTTCTTGCTGCTCATAATGATATATGCTTCTCCTGTATACTCTTTCATTTCTCATTTTTATGAGTGTTCTCTCCTGATTTTCTTCCTACCAGGCTTACTGTGTGACCCTGGGCAAGTCACTTAACCCTGTTTGTCTCAGTTCTTCATCTATAAAATGAGCTGGAAAAGGAAATGGCAAACTACTCCAGTGTCTTTGCCAAGAAAATCCCCAAAAGAGTCATGAAGAGTCAGACATAATGCAAACAAACTGAATAACAGCAACAAATTCCTCTTGAGTGGAAATAAACATATTTTTTTCAATGGCAAACCATTCTAGTATCTTTGCCAAGAACAACCTAAAAGGAGTCATAAAGAGTTAGGCGTGACTGAAAAGCAAATGAATGACAACAATAAATGCTTCTTAACTTTAAATAAACATTTTTCAAAAAAGCAATCAGTTAAGTGACTTCTCAGTCTCCTTTTATGTTTCTTCATACATTCCCACTCTACTTTTCTTTCTCTTGATAATCATTAAATATTATATTTTGGCCAAAGTCTGAATTAATCAAACAAACTGCTCTGATTGATATAAAAATACCTTTCCCTGTGTTAGCAACTTCAAAGACCAGAAGAATCCCTCTTATCTTGGGACTTACTACATTCTGAGACCATAAAATAGACCCTGCTCTGTTTGTTGTCAATTTGCATTTACAACCAAGGAACTCTGTTTCACATATAGATGGTAACAAATGGAAGTCATAAAGTTTTGTGGCATGGTCATCCTGAATTAGGATGGTTCTGAAATGTATAAAAAGTCTTATGATTCCTCTGTTCATCAGTCAGGACTTTAATCCTGTACTCCTTGTATAAATAATGCTAGTCTTAAGAGAATAAGGAATAATGTAATTTTTATAGTACTATTTGTTTGTGTGTGGTGTACAAAGAACCTAACCCAAACTGACTACTCGGAGACCTCAAAGTGAGGTCTGAGCTTTTTTTCAAGGCTACTGCCTCAACTTCCCAAGGTTACTGCCTGGTCCTCCTTATCAACAGTCTTGTTCAGCAATTCTTGCAGTTCTATAGAAACTTAACTCTTTTATGGGAAGCTGGGTAAATAGGGCTGACTAGAATAGAGCAACTATATAGAAAGACTTCTAAAGTTTCAAAGTCACATAATTTCTAGAAAAATGGAAACTTAGGCCTAAGGCCTAAGGACTTACTTTACAGATAGTCTCTGAGAAACCACACTTTTACCTGTCCCATACGTTTGTCTCCTTTAACCAAAATTTTTCTAGAGGTTGACCATAAATGGTGCTGGTGACATCGGATTGGAACTGCTGAATAGCTGAACAGCACCTCACTTCATCAAAGTTAATGATTCAGGATTTATTCAGGATTCATTCTTCCTGGAATTTTGACCTTGATGAGGTTGGTAGTTCTTCTATTCCCAGCTTCCAACAAACTTCCTACTAGTTTGGTTGAAGTCTGAAATTCCCTTAAAGCTAACGCTGGGATCTCCCTATATCAACTAGATCCCCTCTGTCAATAAAGCTAGCTCTGGGATCTCTCTGCTAACTAGATCCCCTCTGTAGAGCAAAATTTAGATTCTGGGATCTTTGTATTGACTAAATCCCCTCTAGAAACCAATCTCAGAAATTTAGATCACACATATTGCCAGTGCTGGTGTAGGGATAACCACAAATTATGTTGGCTTAAGCATCAGCCCTTCCTTCCCCAGCACCTGCTAAATACCCCCTTTTCCTTAAAAATTTCCTGCAGACAATAGCTGAGCTTACCTCCCAGTTTGCCAAGACACTAGCAGTAGAGGCTGAGGAGGACCTTGAAGCAAAAGGGGAGCTTCAAACAACTCCCATTCCAAGCCCACATCCCACTCCTGATGTGGCTAAGGGCTACAAGCCTGGTATTTGCCACTATTGCAAAAAACCATGACATTGGAAGGCAGAATGTAGGACATGGCTTAGGATTCTAGAATATGGTAAAACAAGGGGCACTGAGACCACCCCCCCAGTGACTGTAGAGGTGCTCCAAGCAAAAAGTTTCAAGATTTAACCCCAATCCACTCCTACCCTCTCAGATCTTGAATCCTTGATAACAATGATAGCCAATTCATCCTGTTCCTTTTGGTAGTTAAATGCTGACTTTGTATTTGTATTCGTACTTTCAGTTTGTCTGCCAATGTATGTGTCTCTGTGTCTGTATTGTATGTTTTGTGAATGAGTTTGTTAAAATGGTATAATGATTGCAAAATGTTTAATATAATGTCTGGCATAGGTTGGATACAACATTATTATCTCTCTAACTTTGAAGTGGTGTTTTGAATGACAGGAGTGATAAGATTAATTATTTTATATGTCATATAATGTCGTTTGAAATTCATTGTTATGTTGTTACCATATTTCTAAAATTGTATTGTGTTTCTAAAAGTCTGCTTAGATAGCGAAATTTGAAAAAAAAAGACATTTTTAAGTAGGAATGGTGTTACAGCAATTTTTTATCTGGATTGTGTTGCATGTGAATTGGGCTTTTATGTTATAAAATTTGATAATTGAAAGCTGTTATATTTGGGTTACAAACAAGTAATAATAATACTGCTGATATTTTGTTTAATATTTTGGCTATTATGGAAATATATAGTTGTAGTTTCCACATTATTAATGATGTGATGGATGATTCTCTGTGCAAGGTGAATTGGAAATGTGTTTTGTAGAATTCTTATTGAGCAAATGAAAAACCCTGAAAAAAAAAATATTGCGGATGTGGTTTTACTGTTTGTAAAGGCTAGGTCATCGGCCACAGGAAAGGAACTTGTTTTTGATATGTAGTTCCTAAACCATGACCTGGCTTGCTGAGAAATTACAAGTCTTTGTGAAATAAGTAGAAAGGATTTCTAACAACTGGCTTTTTACACCAGGAGAAGTTTACAGTTGGAAAGAAAGGTGATAAATGTAATCCCTTTCATATGAGATCTTCATTGCTTATTGCAGCTCCATGAGAATAAAAATTGGCTCTAAACTGTGATTGGTGAAATTTGCTGTTTAAGGTAAAAGGAACTTGGGACCATAATTAATTTTATTTTGAGTTTGAATTTGGATATAGTTGTCTGCACTAAATCAGTATCTGAGAAAAATGCCACAGGCTAATCAGAGGGAATGTGATCCTGTACTGTTGACAGGGCAAAGTCTGCATCTGGGAAAAGCTGAAGGGGAAATCTTAGCCTTGGTCTGGCATGGGGGTCCTTCTGGCTGAGTTTACCCATGGTGCTCCTTTGAAAAGGAATGTTTCCCACCTACTTCTGAGTCTAGCTATGAAGTGGAACAGATACTGCATGTTTGGAGAAATGTTACTCTATCTGAATTTAAACAGAGTCAAGGATGTTTTATTCTGTCATATTTGGAATGTCATGTGTCCCTGATTTTTCCCTTCTATAGCAAATTTCCTATGATCAAAGCAAGTAGTCAGTAAAAGATATGAGCTCTTTTGTGTTATCTTACTGGGAAATCTAATATGATTTTTCATCTAGAATTACAACATGTGCAGAAAGTTATGCAAACTGCTTAAGACTAAACTTTGTGATATCTAGGAATTCTGCAAGTATCGAGGAATTTAATCTGTAATAATACTTTAGGAATTTATGTTACTCAAGGATGCTAACTTAGTTTAATGAATTCCAATTTTAAAGGTTTATTTTTACTTAAGGTGAAAAAGAGAGATATCATTTAAGACTTTATGTTAGTAAAAGAATAATAACTTATGAGCTATCTTGTTTTATCTTTAAAAATGTAAAGGAAGGGGCGGCCAGGTGGCTCAGCGAGTAAGAGCACCGGCTCCAGTGTTGGGACGACCTGGAGATCGAATCCGTGCTCGGACACTCAGCACCACACCCAGAAATAACTGGCCGTGTAACCTTGAACAAGTTACTTAACCCCGATTGCTTAAAAAAAAAAAATGTAAAGGAAAGTTGAATCATCTGGATAATGGTTTTGAGAGATTTGGAAAGATAAATAAAGGTTTGATTGGAAATATGGAAGGCAGATAAGAAGGTTTGGGGACAAATGGGGTTTATCCAAGCCCTTCCTATCTCCAGATAGTTGATATCAGCTTTAGATGGTTAAGTATGTTGAGAAAGTGTGAGAAAGGATTCAGGTAAGGATGGAAATAACAAATAATGAATAAACTGAAAATTCTCTGAAGTTTCAAAAATGTGGAACCAATTTTAAGTGACTGTACTAGTTTATATTAAGTCAGAATTATCTGGGAACCTCTAGATCTGAACAAGAAAAACAGAACTCCCTTTTTGAATTGTATAACTACATGAAGCATCTGGGATTCAAAAAGGTACTGTTTGGATGGATGTTGGGAATAGGTCACTGGGATATAAGGAATTAATGTTAATTAACTTTGGTAATAATGATTCTGTTAATTTGTATGGTTCATGTATAAGTTTTCTTGGTTATCTTAGTGACATGTAATCTCCCTTCCCAAAACTAGTATATTGTGAGCCACCCAAGTAGTTTAATCTATACTTGACTTCATGTAATTATACAATTTTTTAACTGTGAGGAGAACTTTATTGTATTGTTTGAGCTTAGCCTTGTGTGGCTAGAAAACTGAACAATTTGTGATACTGTTTGAGCCTAGCCTTGCGTGGCTGGGAAACTGAACTGTTTCTATGTCCCTTTGGTGTAAAATCATATATTTCTGGAAGCCCCTGTCAGGCTTGCCTGACTACTCCAGCCTGTGAATATCACTGCTCCTGAGTGAACATTTGAGCCAAGGAATCTGAAAAAGATGACATCAGATGCAGACAGCTTTCCAAAGAATCCAGACCAGGTCTACATAGGAACTGCTACAGCTTTAGCTTATTATTCTGTATTCTCATTGTGCCACCTTGATCCTCCTTGCAGCCTGCTCCTCTTGTTTGTATTGCAATTGATAATAAATCATAGACTTGCTCTTGACCAAAAGCAGGGAAATGATAATCATTAAATTAAATATCATATTTTGGCTAAAGTCTGAATTAATCAAACAAACTGCTCTGATTGATTTAAAAATGCCTTTCCTTGTGTTAGCAACTTCAAAGACCAGAAGTGAGATCCCCCTTATCTTGGGACTTACTACATTCTGAGACCATAAAATGTAAATAGACCCTGCTCAGTTTGTTGTCGATTTGCATTTACAACCAAGAAACTCTGTTTCACATATAGATGTTAACAAATGGAAGTCATAAAGTTTTGTGGCATGGTCATCCTGAACTGGGATGGTTCTGAAATGTATAAAAAGTCTTATGATTCCTCTGTTCATCAGTCATAACTTCTTGTACAAGTAATGCTAGCCTTAAGAGAATAAGAATAGCAAGTAAGAGCACTGGCTCCAGTGTTGGGATGACCTGGGATCAAATCCGGGCTCAGATACTTAGCACCACACCCAGAAATAACTGGCGTGTAACCTTGGGCACTTAACCCTGATTGCTTTTAAAAAAAAAGAGAGAATAAGGAATAAATAATGTAATTTTTATATTACTATTTGTGTGTCTCCTTTAACCAAACTATTTCTAGAAGTTGACATTCTATACTATCTTAGTTGGTGATCTCCCATGGTTTTAATTATAATCTCTAGTTAAATGATTCCTACTTCTATATATCCAGCCTCATTCTTTCTGATAAACTCCAATCTCATATCATGAATTGTCTCTTGCATATTTTTAACTAGAACTCTAGTCAGCATCTTAAACTCAATGTGTCCAAAAGAGAATTCATTATCTCTCCCCACAAACCCTCTTGTCTTCCCAACTTTTCTCTTACTGTTGAGGGTACCACCACTTTCCCAGTCACCCAAGTTCACAATTTAGGTGTTATCCTTAACTTCTCATTCTTACTCACACCACATACACAATTTCTTGTCAAATCTTGTCATTACTTTCAAACGTCTCTCATTTGTCCCTTTTCTTTATTCACAGAGCCATCATCTTAATGCAAGCTTTTATGACCTCTTGCCCAGGCTATTAAAATAGCTTTCTAATTGGTCTCCCTGCATAGCTTTCAAATTGGTTTTCTCACTCTATGTTATCCTTTACTCAGATTATAAAGTGATTTTCCTAAAACATATGTCTGGCCATGTAATCCTCCTAAATAACTTCCATTCACTCCTTGTTACCTCCAGAATAAAATATAAAGTCCTCTGGTATTGGAAGCCTTTCACAGAAGGGTCATGCACTCAACAAGAATGAGTATGCACTCTCAAAAATTCCCCCAAAGAGGAATTGTACACCAGAGGAAAAAGCAATTGCAAGTGTCTCTGCATTCTAAGACAATAAGAAGCTTAACAATGTAATAGCCTTATGAATTAACCACAGAGAACTAACTCAATCATTCAATATGCCCATATTCTCCCCTTATGCTTCCACCTCCCCTCCACCCAGTCTTCATGCTCCAGGAGGGCACATAAATTGATTCTCTTGTTTGTGCTCTGAGATCCATTCAGCAATTTCCCTGCCTTTGCTTCACTCTCTTCCCCTACACCCCATCCCTTTCCTTAATTCTCTTTTGTATTGATAAGCAGAAGACATTAGCCTTGTTTATCCCATTGAATAGGAGGGTGAGGAAAGAGAAAACAGAAGTGTGCTCTTCCTGGGGAAGCAAGGAGGTAGACTGCCTTGGAAGGAGAGGCAGTTATCAGCCAAAGAAATAAAGAACAGAGAGAATAGGAGCAGGGTACAGCATACATGTGATGCTGTGCTAGGTCTTAAGGACAGAGGACTAGCAGCCAGGTGGGACCAGTTCTGAGGCTGGTGAAAGTCAGAAAATTGGGACAGCTGTCAGATCCAACCTCTAAGGGAATTACAATCAGAAAGAAAAGGAGCCAGAAAGTAAGCCCAAGAGAATATATGAGAAAACAAAACAAAACAAAAGCTAACTTTACAAAAGACATCTGAGGGGAAAAAAATTAGTTAAAAATCTAGAGCAATAAGCAGATAAATGAAATATATATAAGATATAAAATATATAAAATAAGATATAAAACAGAGGATATGGTGAATACCAAGACATCTTAAATTTTAAAAAAATGCTTTTTCTTTCACTAATTTATCCCTCCCCAAACTCCACCTCTCTGAGATAAAAAACCCTCAATCTACATGGCAAAACAAATTCTGATACTGGTTATTGTAATGGGAATTTGAAGATCTTCCCTGCCCCTTGGCCCCTTGACAGGCTTAAGTGACTCTGAGAACCTTTCCTGATTTGAAAATATACTCTGCCCCCTAATAGGCTGAATGTGGTCACATGGAGCCTGTGGCAGGAGACTTGTTTTTCAGGAATGCCTACACCTTGTTACTTAGTGGTTGGGAAGCGGGTCAAGACAGTAGTGACATTCTCTGATCCAGGAGAAGGCTACATATACCCTGATGTGAGGTTTTTCTTTGGGGATCACTTTGGGAAGAGTTGTATGATTTGGCCAGATGAGACTCTGAGCAACCCTTGAGCCCTCTGGCTTTGAAAACCCAGATGTTGGTGCTTCTCTCTCTGGTAACTAACCAACAACCTAGGGGTGGTCTAGAGGAGGAGTTTGGGGAGGCTCTTCAGGAGGAGTCAATGAGGTCAGACTCTAATAATGAGTTTGGGGAGGGTAGTTAATGAGGTCAGACTCCAGTAAATGAGTGAAGCTGCTGGAGGCTACCTGAAGACCACAGACAATGGTGGGTTAGGCCAGTTCTAGGGTGTAACAGATCTGGGTATTGGGAGGATCAAGAGTGGGAGCTAGCTGGACAAAGGAGGGCCAGGCTAGTAACAGAGGTTTGGGCCAGTCACAATGAAAGGCTTATGGCCTCAGGCAAATGCTTGAGTCAAGTAGGAAGATTCAATCAGAGTTCAAAAGGGTTTCCAGAGCCTGTACCTCATCACTAGCAGCCATCCTGGGTATACTAGGGTGCTTGCTGCTACAGTTATGTCCAAAAATATGTCTCTTCATGCATTTTAAATTCTTTACCTTTCTTGCAGAATACAAATGGCATGTTTCATCTTCATTTTTTTGGAAATCATGGTATATCATTGCCTTTATCAGAATTCTAAAGTCTTTCAAAGTTGTTTTTCTTTATAATGTTATCATTGCATAAATTGCTCTCCTAATTCTACTTTGTTTTTCATCAGTTCATAGTTTTCTTCTAAGTTTTCTCTTCAATTCTTTTGGCACAACCAGGAAATTAAAACAAATACAAAGTCTCTGAGTACAAACTGCAAGATAAAAGAAAAAGAACCAAAACCTAAAGAAATTTAGGATCCTGTGGATTCCCAAGGGAGCAGTATCCCAAGGGTAATAATGAGGTGCAGGCTCTGGGAACCCCCTTGAGCTCTCCTTGAATCTTTGAGGTACAGGCTCTGGGAACCCCCTCTTGAACTCTGATTAAATTATCCCATTGACAATTTATTAAATTGTCCCATTTGATGATGCATTTGCATGAAGCCACAAGTCCCAGACCTCTGTTACTAGCCTAGCCATCCATTGTCCATCTACTTCTCACCCTTGAGCCCATCAAAATATCAATCCACCCTTGAACTGGCCTAGCCCACCATTGTCTGTTGGCTCCAGATAGGTGTAATGCCAAGAAAAGGCAACTTCCCAAGGTTCAAAATAGCTGCTCTCCATTTTATTCAGTGACAAATTAAGAACAGAGAAAATCAAAATATAGCATAATTCAAAATACAGCATTTGCTAAGTGTAATTCAATAATTCCCAAGTACCACTCCACCCCTGGACATTATAAGTACCAGCATAACAGCCATGTCTCCTCAATCCTTGGCAGCTCTGGGTGGCAGTTCTCAAAAGTCCTGGGCAGTTCAAACTGGCCTTCAGCAATCCTCTCCGTTTCTGCCTCCATGATGCTGCTTCCAAAAAATTCTTCTACCTCTCTTTCTGCTTCTGTCTCTCTAAATTCACGTCACTAGCTCCTCCCAGTTCAGCCCTCTCTTTACACATCAACAAGTCCATCCCACAAGTGGGATTCACAAGCTCTGGATTTTAACACAATCAATCCGAAAACCAAGCCAATACAGGGGAATCTTTAAATTCCATTACTATCACAGTAGGCTCCAGCAACTCCCCACCCTTAATCACTCATTGACCTCATCTGACTTCTGAAGACCCTCCCCAAACTCCTCCTCTAGACCACCCCTAGATTCCTCCCATAACCTTCTGCATATAAGACCCCATCTCACACCACGTGGTGTGAGAGCACCATAGAATGACCTACCTAGCACAGACTTACTCTGTGTCTAATACAAACAAACTTTTAATAAACTCTATTTTTTTTTGGCTGAAAAGATTTGAGTTGAATTCATTCAGCAGGATCTGGAATGTGTCAGTATTTTGGGGTCTCCAGAGCAACCTTAACCCTCTTTATGGGTAACATCTTCAGTACCACAACATAAAATTGCTAAATGGTTTGAGAGAGAAACCAGAATCTTGAAAGAAGTCAAAAGGGATCAAATGACAAAATGTATGGCTAGCACAGAAAAAATAATTAGCAGAATATAAAAATTTGAATCCATGGTTGGGAGTATCTCCAAAAAAGAAAGAGAGAAAAACTGGGAATGCAAATATATTGAAGAGAAGGACATTCTAGAAGAAGAGAAGCAAAAAGTAATAAGAACACAGGAATACAGAAAAATAATTAAAAGAGTACAGCATCTATTGAGATATTGTATATATTGTATAGACAAGCAAAATCCATATATCTTGAAGATAGGATAAGTAGCAACTTCTTAAAGATCATAGGCCTCCCAGAAGAATATAACAAGTCAAAAAACCTAAACACCGTTAGGTAACAAATGATACAAGAAAACTATCTTAATACCTGTACTAGAGAAGGGAAGACAACAAAAAGGGAGCAAAAGAACAATATAATTAATTAATATTGATTTTAAAATATTAAATAAAATCATTTCAATCAGACTATAGCAATTCATCTATGAAATAATTCACCATGATTAAGTTGCATTTATACCAGAGATACAAGGATGTAGAAAAACAGTAAACAGAAGTAATCATATTACATCCTACATCTAAGATTTGTGAGATGGATTTTTTGAATCCAAGAATGAGAATTAGTGTTATAATACTTCATCTCAGTTGTCTTAACTTGTTAAGTACATGTAGAATTCTGACTTTGTCATCTAGGGTTTTAGCCTTCTCTCCCAGCTTTGTGTAAACTGAAATTTAATAAGCATGCCATTTGTGCTCATTGATTAAATAGTAAAGGGCTTGAGATACTCAGTGGGAGACCACCCTCCTAGGTTACATTCAACCATGAATGACCCTTTTTTGGGTCAATTCTATTCAATTCAATAAGTATTTGTCAGGACCTACTATGTACTAGGTACTCTACCAGGGATAGAAAGACAAAAGTAAAACAGTAATTAGTCCCTTCCTTCAAGTAACACATGTCCACCTGCAGAGAAACAACAATATATACACAGACAAGTATGAACAAATCACAAGCAAAACAGAACTGGAACTATGATTTCCTTGGTACAGGGAAAGGGCTCCTAGGACTTTTTTGTGTAATGGACTCTTTTGCCAGATAAAACCTATGGACTCTTCAGAAATAATTTTAATTGCAGAAAATAAGACTCATAAGATTATAAGAGAATCTTTGGTTCTATTTTTGTTGGTTCCTGCCTTCTGCCTTTTGGTCCTTGACTTCCCATCAGAGTTTCCCCTTTCACTTGTGCTGTTACCATCTGTTAGTTGCCTCTCAGATTTTATTACATAGTCTTTAAAAACTAAGAACTCTGTCTTCAGTTGATGAATGTGCTATCAGTTTTCCTCACTTTCCTGTTTAGGCTGTTTGCACCCACCGAGATAAGTTATTCCTGTCACATATTCTATGCTACACTGAAAGGATTCTCCATGTGTTACCAGAAAGGCCTTTATCATGATGCTTTACCTGGCAAACCCATCACCCCCACCTCTGCTTTTGCATTACCCTTCCCCCACTTCAACTGTGCTGTGAGTCACAATGATTTTTTTTCCCCCAATTACTATCATCACGTGAAGTGCATCTTCAGGCTGCTCTGGTACTTTAGGTATAATACTGAAATGAAATAAAATGCTCAGTTAAGAAAAGGAGATTTACGTACATATATATGCATACATATATGTATGTGTGTACACACATATATGTGTGTGTATATACACACATATACTTAATAAGGACACAGCACTTAACTATCCTGTCCACAAAAAATTATGTCTGATCATCCAGACAAGATGGTGGTGACTCAAATGGCCATGAGATATTCTATAAGTCTGAAGGACCTTGATGTCATATGGGCAGGACACTTGAAACTTTAGGTGACCAAGAAGCTTAGTATATGGCTGAAGTCTTAGTTCCATGAGCCAATCAAGTCAAGGACAGTTTCATTACATTTTAGGGAGAAGAACTAACCCAGGCTACATGTGGGGAAGTTGATCAACATTTCTCCTACCACAATAAACTGCTAGTAGAGTAGTGAATCAATCTAAAGCAGTGGCATCAAACTCAAAGAGAAATGGGGGCCACTTAGCTGTACATAAAGATTCCTGTGAGCTGTACATTAAGTTATAAAACCACACTTGAAGTATTTCCTTTATTATTATATCAACACATTAAAATAATATAGGAACTACATTTTCATTTGGTTTAGATGCATTTGGGAGTGTGGGCAACATGCAGCCTGTAGCCTGGAAGCCACATGTTTGATACCTTTGATCTAAAAGTTCTAGGAACCATTTAAGAATTATGTGAAAAATGTCACTAAATTGGTAATATGTCTTGACTTGATAATCTTACTTTCCCCAAATTTCAAGGAAGTCCTTGATAGAAAGAAAAATCTTGCCTATTTTAAGATAGTAATATCATAGAGGTAGCATGGTATAATGGATAGCATGCTGACCTGAAGTTATGAAGACTGGAGTTCAAATTTTGATTGGCATAGATAAGTTGTGTGACCTGATAGTAGCTCAGTCCAGCAACAATTTATTGGAACTTCCACCCAGGGCAAGTCCACAATTGTGTAGCCTAAATCAAACCCAAGCTAGGAACTTGTAAAACTTAATCTAGGAAGGCAGGGATCAGACTTTGCACTGAATCAGACTCCTTCAAAAGCCTGAAGCCCTGCAGGTTCCTAGCCTGAGCTATCCATGACATCATAATATAGCATAATACTTAATATCCTCACTTGGCTGTGCATCAGTTCATGTAAATCTCACCATGCTTCTGTATGTTTATCATATACATAATTTCTTATAGCACTATAATATTCTATTACATTCAGGTACCACAATTTGTTTAGCCATTCCTCAGTTGATGGGTGTCTATTTTATTTGCTATAGGAAAAAGTGATGTTATAAATATTTTGGTACATATGGGTGGGGACTTTCTTCTTATTGATCATTTCCTTGGAGTCTTAAGTCCAGTAATGGAGTTTCTAGTTCAAAAGATATGGACATCTTAGTCATCTTATTTGCACAATTTCAAGTTGCTTTCCAAAATGGCCGTGCCATCTCACAGCTTCAACAGCAATGTATTAATATGCCTAGCATTCCACTTGTCTTCCAACATTGAATATTGTATTTTTTTCATTTTTGCCAATTTGCAGGGTGTTAGGTAAAACTTCAGGATTGTTTTGGCTGGCATTTCTCTTATTATAGGTGATATGGAAAATTTTTTCATGTAATTGTGCAATTCTTTGCAATTTGTCTTTTGAGAACAGTTTGTTCATTTCTTTTGACTTATCCATTAGGGAGTAGCTATTAGTCATTATATATGTACAAGTATATATATATATATATATATATATATGTAAATTTTAGTTAATTTAATTATCTATATATTTTGGACATTTATCAGAGAAAATTGATACAAAGAATGTTTTCTCATTTGATCACTTCTCTTCTTACCTTAGATGCATTAATTTTATCTCCACAGAAGCTTTTCAGCATCATGAAATCAGTTATCTATTTTATCTTTTATAATAATCTATATCCGTTTGGTTAAGAATATATCTTCAACCCATAGCTATGAGAAACATGATCTATTTCTCTTTTAATTTTTAAAATAATCTCATCATTAACATTAAGATTGTGTATTCATTTAGAATGTATTGAAGAATATGGTATAAGGTGTTGGTCTAATCTTAATTTCTGCCAGACTTTTCTGATTTTCCCATATGTTTAAAAAAAATCAAATAATTTTTTTTAACTAGGTAATTTATGTTTTCCACTTTATCAAACACTGGATTAATTAAATTCCATTGTTTCTGATTCTCTTTTGCCTAATCTGTCCATTGATCTATATCTCTGATTTTTTTACCAATACCAAATGGTTTTGATGATTGCTGTTTTATTATATAGTTTGAGGTCTGAAAATGCTATTCATTCTTTATCTTAATTTCACTTCATCATTTCTCTTGATAGATCAGATCTTTTGGTTTTTGATATGAATTTTGTTATTATCTTTTATCAAGTTCTATAAAATATCCCCTTATTAATTTAATTAGTACAGCATTAAAAGTATTAATTACCTTTGGAAAATTGTTGTTTTTACTACAGGTATAGCCTAGCCATGGGCACTGAATAATCTCCCAACTATTTAAGTTCTTCTCTATTTCTTTAAGGAGCACTTTAAAATTGACTCTCTACAAGATTTTGTGTCATTTGGTAGGTTCCCCAGATATTTTACATATTTTGTAGTTGTTTGGATTTGAGATTTCCCAAAATTTGGGATGTGCCTTTCTACTTTTGCATCTGTTGTTTTCTTCTTATTATATAGAAATGCTGTTGAGTTTTCAGGATTTATTTTGTAGCCTGAAACTTTGCTGAAGCTATTAATTGTCTCAATTAGAATATTTGTAGATACCATAGAGTTTTTTTTAAAGTAAACCATCATATTATCAAACAAGAGGGATAGTTTTATCTCCTCTTTACCTATTTTATTCCTTTTTATTTATCTTGTATTATTGCTGTTGTTAGCATGCCCAGAACTCTATCAGATAATAGTGGAGCAAGTGAGAGAATCCTTGCTTCATTCTTATGTTTTGGAAAAGATTCTAATGTATTCCCATTGCATATGACATTTGCTTGTGGTGTTGGATAGATGCTTTCTATGATATTAAAAAAGATGCCTCTATTCCTATTTTGGTAGGGTTTTTAAACATAAAAGAATGCTACACTTTTGTCAAAGGCATTTTCTGTATCTATTGAGATGATCATGTGGTTTTGGATGAATTGGTTTTTAATATGATTATGTCATTTGTCTTCCTAATATCGAACTATCATTACATCTGTGAAACAAATACCAGTTGCTCATAATGAAAGACTTCTTAGATCAATTGCTGTGGTCTGACAGGATTTTGTTTAAACTTTTTTTGCTCAATATAATTAATGATATTTGATATAATTTTTCTTCTGTGTTATATCTTTCCCTGGTTTAGGTACTGGGATTATATTTGTTTTGTAAAAGGATTCTATATCAATTTTTGAGAATGATTTGTGCAGTATTGGCACTGTTCTTTAAAAGGTTAATAGAATTCTTCTGTGATTCCATCCAGACCAGGAGTTTCTTTTTCTTTGGTAGTTTCTTTACAACTAGATCTATTTCCTTCTCTGAAATTGGATTATTAACTATCTCTATCTGGTCTTCTGATAGATTGGGTATTTTACATTTTTGAAAATATTCTTCTATTTCTTTTGTATTCTTAGTTTTGCTAAAATATGTATATAATAATGTGCATAATATAGCATTGTTTTTATTTCTTCTGATTTTGTCATGATTTCATTTTGTTCATTGGATTTGATTACTGCCCTTTTATTTTTTAATCTGATTAGCTAAAGGTTTGTCAATTTTACTAATCTCATGGAAAAAATAGCTTTTAAGTTTACATGTTTCTATTTTTCATTCAAATTTATCTATTTTCCCTCTAATTTTATTGTCTTCCCCTTTCTGCTTATTTTTAGATTTGTTCACTTGTTGGCTTCCCAGTTTTTAAAATGTTAATATTCATTAATATTTTCATTTTCTATTTTTCGATGTATATTTGTACATATATGATTTTCCTTCTGAGAACTAACTTAGCTGCATGCCCCAAATCATTTTCTTTTATATAATTATTTATTGTTTCTATGATTTGTTCTTTGACCCTCTTGTTTAGGATTTCGTTGCTTAATCTCCTTTTGGGTCTGTGTATTTTGTTTGTGGTCCCTGAAACAATGACTATTTTTATTGAATTACGGTCTATAAAGCACATATTTACTACTTGTCCTTTTACTTTATTTTTGGAATCTCATTGTGTCCCAACATGTCAGTTTTTATAAAAGTTACATGTTGCTGAGAAATATATAAATTCTTTTGCTGTCCCACATAGAAAATGCCCTACGTCTATTAATTCTAGTTTTCACAGTGACTTACTCTGGATCATATTTTTTTCTTTTGTTTATCTTTCTGTTAGATTTATCCAAAATAGAGAGAGGAATATTTAAGTCTCCTGTCACTGTTGTACTTCATGTGTGAAGCATTCAGAGTTTATAAGCTCACTAATATTGATTTGTTGTCTGTGGTTCCTCTCACTACAGTGTAATTTCTTGGTTTATCCCTTTGTGTTTTTTAAGGTTTGTTTTTGCTTTGTTAGCATGATTACAACTCCTTTTTTGGGTTTGCTTGATGCATAGAAAGAAAAAATTCTATTCTCAGTTTTATTATATATATATGTGTGTAATATATATATATGTTTTTGAAATAAGCTTCTTGTAAGCAATGGATGGTAGGGTTTTGGTTTCTTATCTAATCTGTCACTCATTTTATTGAATTATTGAATTAATTTACATTTAAAGTTATGAGAGTTACATTTATATTTTCCTACATTTGTCTCTAAAGTTGGTCTTTTTTCAAGTTAAGATTTTTTATCCCTCTTCTGCTGAAGACTTCTTTCAGTTATTTCAGTTTATTCTTTTTTTTAAGGTGGACTGTTTTCAATGGCTCTTTTCCTCCAGTCCCAGTCTCTGCCTTCCATTAGCTGACTCCTTTCCATTTGGGGTTTTGCTTTTTTTCTCCACTGTTTTAATCTGGTTATTTAATTCTACTCCATTCCCCCCTGCTCCTCTTAGTTAGATTTCCTTAAGTAGATTCTCCCTTGTTCTCCTCTCTTTCAATTAGTCTTATTCATTAGTTTTTTTGTTTGGTTTTGGAGGGGGTAACGCAAGTCAATTGGGGTTGTGACGTGACCAAGGTCACACAGCTAGTAAGTGTGTCAAGTGTCTGAGGTTGGTTTTGAACTCAGGTGCTCCTGACTCCAAGGCTGGCACTCTATTCACTGTGCCACCTAACTGCCCCTCATTAGTTTTTAAAATTCCATTTTGGCACTGCTTTCCAGAGAGGATTTCTCTCACTTTATTAGTCATTCACCTTGTCTTCCTCTCTACTGTAGACATTCATTATCTGTTCCTGACCCCTGTAATTATCAAGTTTCTTTATAACCTCTGCATTCCTCATGAAATGAAAACTTCCAAGACATCCATTCTGGACTCACCTCTCTAGGCATTTTTTTTGCCATGACCCTATAGAGTTTGTCCCTCAGATTCCACCTTTGTGTGTGTGTGTGTGTGTGACTCCTAGAATAATGCCAGTTATTGAAGGTGACAGAAAAGTCATTGCTCCATGGTAGGGTCCCCCTCCCCAGTCTCTGATTATGCAATACACTACTGATCTGTATCCCTCCCTTACACCACCACATTACGTTTTTTTTTCTTTATTTGCCTCCAAATCTCCTCCCTGGGTTCATGCTCTTCCACTCTGCCAGATACCAGTAGTCCTCAGGGGTCCCAACTCCCCTCTCCTGAGGTAGAAGAAATGGTCTTTTCATGTACCCAATTTTAGAAAGCCTATCTGACACAAAGTCTCAATTTCCCTTTACAGAACATCTCTCTTCACCCATAGGAGCATCCATCAAAGGAACCCCTTAGCACCTCCTGTCCCATATCTTTAAATTCTTTTCTCCTTCTCCTCACCCATTCGCCCTATAGGCTCTTCTCTTCCTAAGATCATGATATTCATCTTCCTCTCTGTTAGCACTTGATTTGAACCCTGTGTATCACAAACTCTCCTCTCTCACTCCACTCCCTTAATCTCTTTTAGTCACCCTCCCATCTCCCAGCCAGTTTTTGTCCATAATGTCACTGGCTCACCTCTTCACTGTTACCTCCAGTTGGCTTCCGCTTTCACCTCTCTCTTGGTATACATTTAGGAAGAAGACTCTTACTGATTTCTCTGCTGTTACTCCATGGCTAATGTGGCCCTTGACTGTTTTATTTGGTCATTCCCTTGCATTTCTGTTGCCTGTGATCTTCAAGAAACAAATACTCTCTTCAGATCTAGTAGTATTTTTAAAAGAATGTTTCAAATATCTCTTTATTATTAAACATCTACCTTTCTTTTTTCATTTATGTTTAAGTTCTGGTCACTCTGGGCTGCATTGTGATTCCAGTATTCTTTAGGACACATTACTCCATTTCCTCCTGCATTTTTTGGTCAGTACACAATAATTTTATGTTATTAAGATTTCCTTTGTATTTCAAGATGTTTCTTCTGATTGCTTGCAGAACTTATTTCTGAACTGTATTGTTAGTTAAATTTAACCACTATGTATCTTGGCATTTGCAGCCTTGGTTTCTTTGTTCATTTGTTTGTTTTCTGTGTGGTCTATGAATTCTTTCAATTGCTATTTTATTTCTACATTCAGAAATTCTTGGCAGTTCTCTTCTATTTTTTTTTTCATTTTTTCAAAAGCTTTATTAACTTCTGATTTACATCATTATTTCCACCAGATTTTGAGTTACAAATTTTCTCCCTGTTTTTCCCCTACCCACTGCCCCAAAATAGCAGTCCCACAGGATATTCTCTCCTCCAATGTGCTCTCTCCCATATTTTCTCCCATACCCCTTTTGACTTTTCCCGTAGGGCATAGTGGATCTCTATGTCCCAGTGCCTGTATATCTTATTTCCTAATTATGTGTAAAATAGTATTAATAATAGTATATATGTATATATATAAATATATATGTGTATATATAAATATATATGTGTATATATATATATATATATATATATATATATTAAACATTTGATTTTAAAACTTTGAATTCCAGATTCATTCCCTTCCTCCCTTGTCACCCCCCTTTACTGGGAAGATAAGCAGTTCAGTATAGGTTGTACATGTGTAGCTAATGCAAAACATTAACATAATAGATATATTGTAAAAGACTGACTATATTTTCCTCCCTCCTATCCCACCTCCCACTTTTTCTATTCTCTACTTTGATCCCATCCCCTTTCAAAAGTAGATGCTTCCAACTTCCCTCCCCCCCAGCCTACCCTCCCTTCCATCATCCCCCCTCTCATGTCCTTCCCTCCTACTTTCCTGTAGGGTGAGATACCTTATTTAGTGTGTATTTCATTCCCTCCCCAAGCCAAATTCAATGAGAATAAGGTTGACCCATTCCCTTTTGCCTCCCTATTCTTCCCCTCACTTGTAACCATTTTCCCTTGCCTCTTCTATATGAGATAGTTTACCCCATTCTGTCTCTCCCATCTCCTTTCATTATATTCCTCTCTCACCTCTTAATTTCCACTTTTAAGTATCATCCCTTCCTATTAAATTGGTGCTGTGCCCACTATCTATGTATACCTGTAAACATATACACACATTCACATATGAATTCATATGCCCTCATATATAGACATATGTACACATATATACATATACATATATGTACATACATATATATGTATATATAATTCTGTTTCCTTCAACTATTTTCATACTGACAAAAGTTTTATCAATTACAATTATTGTTTTTCCATGTAGAAATATTAATAGTTCAACTTTGATAAGTTCCTTATGATTTCTTTTCCCTGTTTACCTTCTCATGCTTCTCTTGCTTCTTGTATCTGAATGTCAAATTTTCTATTCAACTCTGGTTTTTTCATCAAGAATGCTTGAAAGTCCTCTATTCAACTGAATGACCATATTTTCCCCTGAAACATGATACTCAGTTTTGCTGGGTAAGTGATTCTTGGATTTTAATCCCAGCTCCTCTGCCCTCTGGAATATCACATTCCAAGCCCTTTGATCCCTCAGTGTAGAGGCTGCCAGATCCTGAGTTATCCTGATTGTGTTTCCACAATATTCAAATTGTTTCTTCCTGGCTGCTTGTAATATTCTCTCCTTGATCTGAGAATTCTGAAACCTGGCTATAATATTCCTAGGAGTTTTCTTTTTGGGATCTTTTTCAGGAGGTGATTGGTGGATTCTTTTAACCTCTATTTTGCCCTCTGGTTCTAAAACATTAGGGCAGTTTTCCTTGAGGATTTCTTGGAGGATGATTTCTAGGTTCTTTCTTTGATCATGGCTTTCAGGTAATCCAATAATTTTTAAATTATCTCTCCTGGATCCATTTTCCAGGTCAGTGTTTCTTCCCATGACATATTTCACATTTCCTTCTATTCTTTCATTTGTTTGGATCTGTTTAACAGCATATTGATTTCTCATAAAGTCATTAGCTTCCATTTGCTCCAATCTAATTCTGAAGCAATGATTCTCCTCATTGGGCTTTTGAGATTCTTTTTCCATCTGGCAAATTGGGCTTTTTAAGGCATTCTTCTCTTCACTGCCTTTTTGAGCCTCTTTTGCCATTTGAGTTAGTCTATTTTTTAAGGTGTGATTTTCCTCAGTCAGGCTGTTGACTCATTTCATAATTTTCTTGCATTGTTTTCATTTCTCTTCTCAATTTTTCCTCCACTTATCTTATCTGCTTCTTAAGGTCCTCTATGCCCTGTAACCAGCTCATATTTTCCTTTGAAGCTTTTGGTGCAGGAATTCTGACTTCACTGTCTTCCTCCTGTTCCATGCTTTGATCCTTTTTGTCCCCAAAATAGGAGTCTAATGTTGGATTTTTCTGTTTGCTTTGTTTCCTTTGCCTGGTCATGTTGCCACTCAATTACTTGAGTTTTGTGCTTTTTGCCACAGTAGGACTCTGCTACCAGACAGGGGAGCTTTGTTTCAATCGCTTGGGTTTTCTCAGCTGCTGGAAGTATTAGTTGGGTGCCCTCTCTGAAGCCTTCATGTGCTCTGGCAAGCTGGTCACACACCCCAGGACCTCCACCCTAGACCAAAATCCAGGTCCAAGCAGGTTAAAGCAAGAGTGATTACCCCTCAGACTGGTCGCTTGGTCCCCCTATACTCTGCAGGCCAGGAGCTGAAGCTGCCATGAGGTGGTGGCTGCACAGCCCCAGCTCCTCAGTGGCTTCTCACTCCAGGGGCAAAAGCTGATGCACTCCCAACTACTGGGTCCCAAAGTCCACAGTGCACTGACCTCTCACTTTGTCCTTAGCATCTATGTGTTGATAATTCTGGAGACGGTCACAGCTGCTGGTGATCTGGAGTCCTTGCAGTTGTTGGCTGGTCAGGCCTGCCCTTGGGCTAAAATTTCTTTGTGGAGCTGGGCTTGGCTCCCAGGCTGTGGTGGCTGCTTGCTGCTGGCCTGCTCGGCTGTCCTTAGTGGGAGGTTAGCTTTTCTGTGGGTTCTGTAGCTCCAAAGTTTGTTCAGAGTCCCCTTTTACATGAATTGGGGAAGGTAGAAGCTGGAGCCCTGCGGGGACCTGTTTATACTCTGCCATCTTGACTCTGCCCCTCCCTCTTCTATTTTTTTAAATGCATTTATGGTGTTAAGGTTATTTTAGCTGTCATTGTCTTTAGAGAGATCTATGATCCTATGCATCCTGTCTTTGAGATCAGAAGATTTTGCTTGTATAGTGAGAATATTTTCTTTTAATGTTCTTTTGCTTCTCTTCTGTTTGCATTCCCAGTCTGTTGTTCTGTTTTTTGTTTCTTTGGTTAAAATTGCCAAAGCATATTCCAGTTTTTCTATGGTACCCATTATATTTGTTGTGTAGGCCATAAATTCTGCTTTAATAATTTTCATTTATTTTTTGGAGGGCAATTGGGGTTAAGTGACTTGCCCAAGGTCACATGGCTATTTTTTGTGTTAAGTGTCTGAGGCCGGATCTGAACCCAGGTCCTCCTGACTCCAAGGCTGGTGCTCTATTCACTGTGCCACCTAGCTGCCCCCATTTATTTTTAAATCACAGTATATTGTGGTTCCATATTCTCCTCTAATCCCAGAGTCCTTCCAGGAACATTATAGCCAAAACCCAGTGTTTCTGAATAAAAAAACCAAACCAAACAAAAAACACTGCAAGCAGTGAGAAAGAAAGAATTCCAGCTCTGAGGAGCCAGTCAGTATCAAATTATAGAACTTACCTAACCAAACAGCTATAAACCTACAGTGGGAAAAATGGACCTATAATGAAATAGAGGACATCCAAGCCATCCTAATGGAAAAAAACCCCATAGCTTTGTAGTAACTTTGAAATACAAACATAGGAATCAAGAGAAATATAAAAATGTAAACATGAATGATAAGGGACTAAGCAAAATTAAATCATTTATATATTAATATGGGGAGATGATAGATGTGTCTCATCAGAACACTATTTTCAGCAGGGGTCATAGACTCTAATAATACAGATAGAATAGAAGCGGCTTTATATTTTGATAAAGAAATACACTAGAGGGGGAAATGGGAGAAGAAGAGCGGGGAAAATTCTCACATAACTGGTACATATGAAAGTAAAAGAGTATAATCACAAGGAGAAAAGGGTGAAGATGGGGATGGGTGATGATCTTCATGCTCTATCTGAAATAGTCAAAGGAGGAAAGAATGCATGTACATGATTGGGTACAGAAATACATTTCAATCAAGAGGGAAACGAGAGGAAAGGGAGAATAAGAGAGAAATTGGATTAAAGGAAGATTTAGACTTAAGCAAAACAAATAAGCAAGGTAGATTTCAAGAAGTGATTTAAGGGCAAAGAAAAGATGAGAAGCTGTTATTGGGCGCCGGATGAGGGAAAGAAAAACAATGACTAGGAGCAGAGGTAGATTACATTGAACTTCTAGCACTAGTGCTGATCATGCTCCTCTCTCATCACCTTCTTCTTCTTTATAAAGATGGAGTGGGAGCAAAGAGAAGGAAAAAATATAAGAGAATTGGATGAGGAGAAAAAATGCAATTAAAATTCATTTATTAAATTGAATTTGAATGGGATGAACTCACTTGTAAAATAGAAGAGGATAACAGAATGGATCACAGCGTTGAATCAACAATGTTGTTTACCAGAAATACGTATTAAACAGAAAGATGCACACAGAGTTAAAATAAGGGGCCAGAGCAAAATTTATTATGCTTCAGATGAAATAAAAAAATCAGGGCTAGCAATGATTATCTCAAACAAAACAATAGCAAAAATAAATCTATTTACAAAAGACAAGGACACTGTATTTTTGTGAAAGGTGAATTAATACCAATACCAAACACACATGTGCCTAGTGCCATAGAATTTAAATTCTTAAAGGAAAAGGTAAATGAGAAATGGTTAGACAATAAGAGTGGGAGACCTCAATTAACCCCTCTGAGATAAAGAAACTTTTAATTAAAAATAAACAAAAATGAAGTGAATGACCTGAATAGAATTTTAGAAAAGTTAGATATGATAGACTTCTGGAGATTAATGAATGGGAATAGAAAGGAGGATACTTATTTTTCAACTGTACATGGTAACTTTATAAAAATTGACTGTGCATTAAGGCACAAAACCCTCAAAAATAAGTGCAAAAAAGCAAAAATATTGAACATGTCTTTTATGGACCACAATTCAATATAAATTATATTCAGTGAAGGACCATTGAAGAAATAATTAAAAATTAGTTGGAGAATAAATAATGTAATCCTAAGAAATGGATGGATTAAAGAATAAATCACAGAAAAAGTCGATAATCATTTCCCTCTCTGACTGCTCACCCTTCCCCTTTTCTCCCCTTCCTTGTCCCCTTCCCCTTCCCTCTCCCTCTCCCTCTCCCCCTTCTCTATCCCCATCCTTTCTTCTTCCTCCTTTCCTCGGCCTAGATGATGCCAGAGGCCACAGAGATGGCAGAGGGGGACATCACAAGTCTATGCCAGGACATGTTCTCCAAAATGGCCACATATCTGACAGCGAGCTGACAGCCACCAATGAAGATTATAAACTTCTGCAAAATATGAACAAACTGGCTAGCTTGAAGTATCTACAAATGAAAGATATTGCAGTAAACATAAGTAGAAACCTAAAAGACTTAAACCAGAAACATGCAGCACTTCAGCCATATGTGGATCAGATCACTTTAATTGAGGAGCAGGTAGCTGCTCTTGAGCAGGCAGCTTACAAGATGGATGCATATTCAAAGAAACTAGAAGCAAAGTACAGGAAGTTAGAGAGGCTATGAAAGAATTCTTTGCACAAAGATTTTAACTACAAGACTAATTTATAAGAAATATGTGGGATGGAACTTAACACCAAGCTTCAGTTCCCAAAAGGAAGCGGTGCTGCTGATCCAAGGAGAATCTCAGCCCCCACGTCTGGCTGTATGTGTTACTCTGGCCACCCTGGTATTTTCCTCAGCCTGTACCCCTGGAACCTCATCTTAGCATGTGCTTCCTTGTGTGCCCTGGACCAAGGCTCAACCTGGTCTAGAGCAGACACAGATGAGAGGTTCTTGGCTCCCTGTCTCCTCCCTTGAAGGTCACCCCTCTTATTACCTGATCTTCAGCTTAAATAATAAATGCCAACATATGACCCTCAAAAAAAAGAAAAATAAAAAATCGATAATCTCCTTAAAGATAATGACAACAATGAGAAAATATGCCAAAATTTTGGGGATGCAGTCAAAATTTATACCTCTGAACACTTTCATTAACAAATTGAAGAGACAGCAGATTAGTGAGCTGGGCATGCAAATAAAAAACCCTCTGGAAAAATAGCAAATTAAAACCTTCAATTAAACAACAAAACAGAAATCCCCCCCAAAACTCCAGAGATTAAGCAAAAAAAAAACCCATTGGATTAATAAATGAGGAACTGGTTTTAAAAAGTAATGTCACTGATAAGCTTTAAACTAACTTGCTTTTAAAAAGGAAAGAAGAAAACCAAATTATTTGCAATGACAACTGAAAAGAAATTAATTCAAACCAATGATAGTGAAATGAAATTAAGAAATAATTTGCCCAATTATTTGCCAAAAAATAACAATCTAAATGAAATAAATGAATATTTACAAAAAATATATAAAATGTCCAGATGAACAGAAAAAGAAATAGAGTTTAAACAATCTAACATCAGGAAAAAAAATTGAATAAACTATAAATGAACTCCTAAGCAAAAGAAAAAAATACTCAGGACAAGATGTATTTACAAATGAATTCTATCAAAAACTGAAGAAAAAATTAATTCTGCTATTACATAAATTGCTTGAAAAAATAGGAAAATAAAGAATCCTATTTGATTCTTTTCATGATACAAACATAGGCTTGATACTTAAACTAAAAGAGAATCAAAACACAGAAAGAAAACTGAGAAAGAATACTGGGGCAAAAAAGAGAGTATCAATGCAAAAATTTTTATAAAAATATAATAAGGACACTATAGCTTTATTTCACAAGATTATATATAGTATGACCAGATTAGATTTATAACAGGAATTCAGGGATGGTTTAATAGTAGGAAAATTATAAGTATAATTGATCATATTAATAACAAGAACAATAAAATCATTTGATTTTTTTTGATGCTCAAAAATCTTTTGACAAGATATCAATTCCTATTAAAGAAAACAGCAGCACTTTTAGGAAGTACAGAAATAAATGGCCCTGTCCTTAATATGATAAGTAGGATCTATCTAAAACTAAGACCCAGCATTATGTATAAATGAGTATAAACTAGAGGTCTTTTCAATAAGATCTGAAGTAAAACAAAGATATCCATTATCACAATTACTATTTAATATAATGACAGAAATGCTACCTATATTGATGAGAAAAGAAAAAGAAATTGAGGGAATTTGCATAGGCAAATAGGTAAAAGCATTGCTTTTTGCAGATTACTTGATGTTTCATTTAAAGAATCCTGGATAGTCAACTTAAGAACTAATGAAACAATGAACAACTTCAACAATGTTGCAGGATATGAAATAAATGAACATAAACCATTAACATTTCTGCACATTACCAAGAAATTTATCATAAAGAAATTGAAAGAGAAATTTCATTTAAAATAGCTATGGAAAAGGCAGTATTCTATCTGTCAAGATACATACATATGAACATAACTGTATAATGCTCTCTATACAACAAGACAGATCTAAGTAAATGAAGAAAATATTAAGATATCATGGGTAGAATGTTGAGCCAATATAATGAAAATGACAATACTACTTAAATGTATTTATTCAGTGCCATGCCAGTCAAACTACCAAAGGATTATATTATAAAACTAAAAGTATAATAATGAAACTCATTTATGGGAGAAAAAAAGTAAAAATCTCAGGGGAAAATATTGAAAAAGAATGAGAAGGAAGGGATCAATCAGTGCCAGATGTCATACTGTTGCAAAGAAGTCATCAATACAATTTGGTACTGGTTAAGAAATAATGAGGCTGGATACACAATATACAGAAGCAAATGAACACAGTAGCCTAACGTTTGATAGACTCAAAGATTCCAGCTTATTGGGGCAAGAATTCACTGTTAGGAAAATTGAAAAGTAGTTTAACAGAAACTATATGTAGATCAATATCTTAAACCATATACCAAAATAAGCTCAAAATGAGAATATGATTTAAATATAAAGTATGACATAACAATCAAACCAGAATAATAAGGAAGAAATTACCTGTCAGATCAGTGGAAGGAAAAAGAATTCATTATCAAGCAAGAATTAGAGAGGATCACAGGAAGGAAAATGGACAATATCAATTATATGAAATTTAAAGATTTTGTGCAAACAAAAGCAGTGCAGCTAAAATGAGAAGAGAGAAGTAGAACTAGGAAAATGTAGGGTCATGAAAACTCAAAGGGGGCAAGAGTATTGAGGAGGAGAGAGTGTTCAACAGTGTCAAATTTAGTAGATGGATCAAGAAAGTTGAGGACTGAGAAAAAAATCACTGGTAACTTTGGAGAGAAAAATTTCAGTTTAATGATGAGGTTAGCCATGTGGCAAAGGGTCAAGGAGTTAGCAAAGAGAGAAAGTAGAAGCAACGAAAATAACTTTTTCTATAGTAGTTTGAGAAAGACAGGAGAAATATAGGACAATAGCTTGAGGTATATATAATTAAGGGATTTTAAAACATTTTTGAAGTCAATCGGATAGGAATCAATAAATTAGGAAAAGTTGAAGGTTTGAAGGGGGGATCACTAAGGCTGTAATTGGATATAATGAGTGAGGAGATGGGGATAAAGTACATGTGGAGAGGGATTGGCCTTGGCAAGGATAAGGGCAATCTCATTGTCAGGTACTGGGGGAAAAAGAAGACAGTGGGGGATGATGTCAAAGGGTTTTGAAAAGAAAAGAAGAAGAGAGGGAGTTCACATCAAGTGGCCTCAATTTCCTCAATTAAGAGACAAGATCCTCAGCTGAGGTCAGGGAGGAGCAATTGTAAGAGGTTTGAATAGAATGAATTTAGTAGAAAAGCATTCATTAAGCATTTACCATTTGTCAAGCAGTATGCTAAGCACTGTGATTGCAAAAACAAAAGCAGATAGTTTCTGTCCTTAGTGAGTTTATATATTAATAGAGAGAGTAGTGGGACAAGTAGGGAGGCAACTTTCTTAGGGAAATGGTGACTAACAAGAGGTACATTGGTCTAAAAAGTTACTGTGAAGGTGAGGGAGTAGATTGACACATCTCATCTAAGAACAATGGCAGAGTTGATTTGATCATGATTTGTGGTTCCAAAACTGGAAATGGGAAATAGGAGATAACTGACTACATGGCTGTGGAAGAGGTGTTTGGACAGGATGGAATGAAGCTGATCGGGGATTTCCTGAAGTAATGGTCCTGGTGAGTCAGTAACCAAACAGGACAGCAGGGCCTGTAGACAGAAGTTTTACTAGGGCACATTCTCCGGTGGTAGTATTAAGAGGAAAACAACGGTTTAGTTACAGTAGTTACTATGGGGAGGGAGATAGGGAATCAATTAGGAAAAAATAAAAGAATTGCCTTGCTGAAGTGAGGGCCCAGTTGAAGTAAAGTAACATGATTTTTTAATGTATCTAGTATTGTTATATGACTTCCTCTAACTCCTTTCAGTAGCACATGTGTATGAACAGAGGAAACAGATGGGGATAATCTAAGTCCAAGGTTTAGCAAGGAAAGAAGGATGTGTGGGAAGTATGTGAAATGCTGACAAGAGTGGGAAACATACCTCCTCTGAAAAAGGGACTTCATATAGTGGATTTATCCTGATCTAACCTGGTGTCAATGACAGAGGTTTCTTCAGATAGAATAGAAGAGGGGGTCAGAGGCATAGTGAAAACTGTACCTCTGTATATTCAATTCAGGGTGAATTCAATTTGGCCAGAGGCAGAAGAAGCAGTGGATAGTGGATAATGTTGGGATTGGAGTCAAGAAGACAGGTTAAAATCCAGCCTCAGACACTTACTAGCTGTTTGACCATGGGCAAGTCACTTAACTTTTGTTTACCTCAGTTTCCTCAACTGCAAAATGGGGATAATAAAATGAAGATAATCACAGTACCTATCTCACAAGGTTGTCAGAATCAAATGACATAATATTTGTAAATGACTTAGTGCAGTATCTGGCACATAATAGGCAGTATTATAATGCTTATTGCCTTCCCCAGATCAAAAGGAAGAGGGGAAGCACAGAGTAGAGCAGTGGACAGTTCTACAAGAGAAGTTGCACTGGAAGGAGATCAGTAGGCCTTCAGAGAGGCCGGTGGGCTTGACTGTGGCCCTTACCTCCAAGGGACCTTAGGAGGTACAGGAACAATGGTTGCTATGGGGAAAGAAGCATTGAAACACGTTCTACTAAGGAATGAAGCCTACTACTCTGTTGCTGTCTAATGACTGGGGTGGGGAATCTGCAGCCTTGATGCCACATGTAACCGCAGGTTCCCAACCCTTGGTAGTTATTTCAGTCTTGTCCAACTCTTTATGACCCCATTTGAGGTTTCCTTGGCAAAGATATTAGAGTGGTTTGACATTTCCTTCTCTAGCTCATTTTATAGAAGAGGAAAATGAGACAAACAGGGTTAAATGACTTGATCAGGGTCACACAGCTAACAAGTGTCTGAGGTCAAGTTTGAATTCAGGTCTTCCTGACTCTGTCTGGCACTCTATCCATTCCACTACCCAACTACTGGATACTATTCTACTCCCCTACAATGTTTGCAACTTGGAACAAATCTATTTATATCACTCTAATTAGAGTCATATTCCTTACTTCTGGATCAACAAAAATCATAGTAACCTTAGAATAAAGAGACCCTGCACTGTTACTATGTTCATATCACATACAGGGAAACCTTTGTCTTCTACCATACAAGGGAACTCTTGAAATACTCCCCTCTGCATTAAAGAGACCAGTTATTCAGCAGAAAAAAGGCCAGCAAGGAAAAAAAAAGGCTAGCAATAATACTTGTTGGGAATTGTGGGAAATGCAGGCAGAGTGATGTAAAATTGCAAACAGCCTTATTTTTTAGGAGCCCTTTATAATGCATGGCTGTGACTGATGCTATAGTGTGAATAAGGGTGGGGGGGGAGAGAAAGGAATAAGCATTTATTAAATACCTGCTATATACCAGGCATCATGCTGAATACTTTACAAATATTATTCCACTTGAGCCTTACAACTCTGCAAAACAGGTATTGGGGAATATACTTGCTCATTGGCAGGTGTCAATTTTTTTTATTTTCCAAGATCCCTTTTTTTAAAATGAGTTTTATCTAAAATAAAAAACCAAAACCAAAAAAACCTTACCTTTTCTGTTTTGATTCTGTGAACTGTGCTTGTAAAAGGAGCTGGTGGTGTCATATCACAAAATTCCTAAATTTTCATGGAGAGGCAAGGAGCCAGAGAGGTCTGAAATTTCTCAAAATGTATTCAGGTTTTTATGTCACTTGCTTACTCTGAAGCAAGGGTAACTAATATAGCACCAGCTATAATAGCTTTTCTCATAGAGGCTCTCCATACTACTAGAGAATTTTAACTGTCAGTCTGGAGAAAATATCATGCTTTTATGACTAGAGAGGAAACAAAAAGGGGCTAAACCATTTTATTTCCCAATAGAACTGAATTTAACTCTTATATTGAGAAGAGACATGATGAGAATTCTTGAAAAGAAGCTTTCATTAATATACTGAGAGAGTTGAATGGTGGAAATGTATTTACAGAACTGAGGAGAAATCAGCAATTGTGATGATGTTTAAATGACTTTGGCTATGATCTTTCTCATAGCTAATACATTGGAAAGGATGATTTATGCTTATGTTTTATTGTTTGTTACATTGCTAATAAGTAATAATTACAGTAACGTTGATTTTTTTAATATCTAGGAGATTAGGGAGGATGACAAGAGATGGTGTAGTGAATGGAGCACTGCACTTGGAGTTAGAAGGACCTGGGTTCAAATCCCTCTTTGGACACTTAGCAGTTGTGTGATGCTGCCTGGGAAAGTCACTCTGGGTAAGTTACCTCCCTGGACCTCAGTTTCTTCATCTGTAAAATTTGGAGGTTGGACTCAATGATTTCTAATAACTCATATATTTACCTCTATGATCCTATGAAATGCTTATGGTGAAAAAGGTTTGTGTAGTTTTTTATATTAATGAAATTTAGTAAACTGAGGTGGAAGCTCAGAGTGAATTAATGGATATTTGCAATTTTAAGGGTGTTTCTACATTAAAGAGATGAGTTATACCTACAAATATAACCTTTTCTTTTAGTCCAGACTTACAAACTCATCCATGTAAGTAACTCCCCATGAGGAAACTCCTTCCATTGGTGCAGCTGGACAACTTGCACTTAGATTTGTAATATAAGGGAGTCACTTCAGGTCACTCAGACATTCAATGACTTGCCCAGGTTAACTGCAAGACCACCCTGACTGGTCCTCAGGAAGAGTGGGTACCCTAACCTGGCAGGATAGGGGTCCAGGAACAGGAGCAGAATCAATCTGATCATTTATCAAAGGAATGAAGGCAAAGAGCTGACAGACAGGTCTTAACTGGGTTCCTGAACTTAGGCACTACAGCCTAGATACCTCAGGAGTAATTGTCAATAATATGCAAATTAACCAGCCTTAAGGTGATTGTTAATGTATCAGGCACAATACATTTTGTACTTCTAATGATACTCAAACCAACATGATAGTCTAGTCAAAATAATTTGAACATTACTTTAAATATTAGGAAGCATTTTGCTTAAGATCGTCTCCTATAGACAGACCCTGACCAGGAAAGTAGTACAAAAGGCACTTTTAAATCTTCAGAAGGTGCTCCCCATTATATATATATATTAAACTTAGTTCCCTCAGTATACCTTATGGAAATGAAAAATAAATAAACAAAGGGTTACCACCAGGAGGTTCTAAAAAGGCCGCCCCTGAAAACACAAGAGCTTTGTATTTTAGGGTCATTGGCTATGATAGGGTCAATGGTCTGAAACCTTAGGTAGTGATTCTGAGGTTACTATTAGCAAGGAAAACTCCTAACAAATAAAAAGTAGCATGCATTTAAAAAGCCTTGCAGACAATTGAGACCTTATCTGTGATGTCCCAGGTTCTGCCAGCATGGATTCCAGCTGTAGTCACTTTTGGATGCCGGCTGTGTCTTTCCCTGCAGTGCTTAGAGGAGGAGAATCTGTGTACATGAATCATCTGTGCGTTTGTGTGTGTGCGCGCGCGCGTGTGCGCGGGCGCTAGCTTGTCTGGACCGGTTAGGAGATGGAAAAGATGGGGGTATGAATCTCCGTTACTCTTGCATTCTCCCCTTTGCTGAGGAATAACCAGTCAGTTAGTAAAAGAGAGGTACCGAGGGTGCCAGAGCCCAGGAACTCCAGCTGCGTGTCTAAGATTCGGGAAAGGGTGTATATGTGGTTGTGGGGGTGGGAGTGGGAGGGTGAGGGGAAGCAAGGGGTGTCGAATCTGTCTAGTCCTTTGACGCACTCATTGTTTTGGTGTTTTATCTTTACTGTTTGTATCTATCCTGGGAGACACGAGCAGATGATAGACATGCTAGTTCTAGCCTAGCTGATCTGATACGCTGATCAAAGGGTCAAAGAGAAATTTTGCAAGCGGAGGGGTGAGGGAGGGTGGAGAAGACGACCTTGATTTCCACCAATCACGGTGCGTTTGTCTGAGATGCCCTGGGTGCACAGGGTGCCTGTGCTTCTCTGCTGAATTAATTGGAGAGAGACTTCTTTTATTTTCTTGGGGAGGTGGAGAAGCCAATGGTGGGATAACTAGCGGTCCCGGCTCGACCTGGAAATTTACAAGGACTGGCCGCAGTGTTAGTTCTCTTTTCCTTTCAAGCAGCTGCCGCGGCGGCAGCAGCAGCTTCGGCTTTCAGGCACAGGAAAAGCTCAGAGGCAACGAAGGCGAAGGAGCTTTTTTTTTCTTTTTTTTTTTTTTTCCCCATTTGGCGGGGAGAAAGGGGCAGGGGAGAAGTCCGGAAAGCAAGTAACTGAGGAAAAGAACCTTTTGCTTGTACCCAAACCGAGAACGATCGTGATGCAGCAGAGTCAACTGGAAAGACCCGCGGTCCCTGGATCTCCTGACTTCTGGAGGGAGACGGGGGTCCCTTTCTTCTCCAGGGGAAGCTACAATGGCCATAGCTGATGGCTTGCTCTTCTGCCTCTTTCGCTAAAAGGAGGGAATTTATTTGAAAGTTGCGAATTAAAAGCCTTTGCACCACCATTGGAACAGCAGCGGCAGAAGACGCGATTTTGTGGTGTGTGTCCCTGAGAGAAGGAAAACCGGAGAGGGAGAGCGGGGAGAAAAAGAGCAGGAGCGGGAGAGGAAGAGAGAGAAAGAGAGAGAGGGAGAGGGGGAGGGAGAGAAAGAGAGGGAGAGGGAGAGAGAGAGAGAGAGAGAGAGAGAGAGAGAGAGAGAGAGAGTTGCATTGCATGGGAGCGCTTTGAATTTCGGATTTCAGTTCAATATCTGCGCTGCAGCTCAGACCACTGCAACACCATGATTGCGCTAAGCATAAGCGACAGCAGCCGGGCCCGGAGACAGACTTGGAGAGGGACTATGGCAGTATTGGCGTGTAAGTGTCCCCGGACCCGACTGCCAATGGGAGCTAGTGCCTTGGGCGTCTTTGTTCTCTGCTGGCTTTACGTCTTCCCAGTGTACCGGCTGCCCAACGAGAAGGAGATTGTGAACGGGGTGCTGCAGCAGGGCAAGGCATGGAGGAGAAACCAGACTGCAGCTAGAGACTTCAGGTACCCAGGTTCATTTCTCTTCTCTTTCTCTCTGGCACACAGAGGACGGCAGGCGCCTACTACTACTGTAATCTTTCAAGTAGGCTCTGCCTACACTGTACATCCCTTCTTGGGAAATCACTCTCTTCAGTCTTCCTTATTCTTCTGTCTACCCCCCTTCTCTTCCCTCCCCCTCCCCCCAGTACACAACCACAATCCTTTCCCTCAGACTTTGTGACCTTGGTCCCTATCCACTCCCCACCCCTTACAGTAGGGATCTTCAAGGACACTTATTGTATGTAGGGAATCCCTCAATATTTGTCAGGTCATCATCATCATCAGATTTCCTAAAGTCATGCTTAAAGAGGTTGTCATTGCCTCTTCTTCCCTGGTAGGGTGGGGGAGGCCTGGGTAACTTGCCTTGTAAACTTGTTATGAAAAAGGAGTTCTTGACTCTTGAATGTTGTATCTTCTCTACCCTTTGAGAATGAGAAGGATGAAATGTTTCTCCAGAGGTCAGTCATCCGGTAAACCCTTTGGAAGAAATAGATACATATGAAAATGGTGATGGAAATGGGCATTGAGAGGGCTTGGGCAATTGAATCCTTCCTCAAAGCTGTCAGCCAGCCAGACCCTCCAGATAGAAGACTTCTTTTTTTTCAGTCAACCTTCATTCCCTGCCGCTCCTCCTCCAAGCATTTTATTACTCACAAACTGAATCTTGTCTTGAAAAAGAAAGAATGTGCTTCATTTTGGTAAGGATCTCACTATTCAGAAAGGTAGATAGGAAATCCAAAGATGAGAAATAGTTAAGTTTCAGTTTCCTCATCACTTCAATAATTTCACTTCAAATTGATTCAGAGACACAGAGGGAATCCAATAAATGAAAATCTGTGCAATGTTGTTGTGCATGTCTGATTTAGGTTGGTAGTAGGCAAGTTGGGTTAAGAAACATACTAAGTGTGACCCTTTCTCCAAGGGCTCAGGAAGAGATTAAGGCTGAAGTCAGTGCTAAATTCCTATTGTAGTAGCTTTTGGGGGTTGGAGAAGATGTACATTTCAAATGAACCTGGATAGTATGTTCCTCTTTCCATGTGTCACTTTAAAATTCTTTTACATTATACATTTAGGACTATTTACATTTCTTTTCTAGCCTTGCTCTGGTTTGCATCCCCCTCTATGGCTCTTGGTCTCTAAGAATGAAGGTCAGAAACATAGCAGACCATTTATGTCAGGGCAAAACAGCATAAATCATATATAAAATGAAAGGGGCATTTTGGGGGGGCAGTCATGAAATCATGTTTAAAATGAATATTACTCCTACCCAAACTTATTTAAGAATTTGTAGAACCCTTAATGTTTTAATAGTTACAATAAAAAAAAAAAACAAACTTATAACCTGCAAATTCACAAATGGCATTTTCTCTATGGCAGATTCTTTATCTCTGGTTTCAACTGATGTAAGGAATTGATTAATGATTTTTTTATTGTTTTTGAATTATAAAAACCTTTTTAGTTCAAAAGGAGTAATAGAAAAATCTTTTAGAGATTGCCAACAAGAATTATTAAGTGCTTACTATCTGGCAGGGACTGTGCTGTTCACTGGGGATGCACAGAAAGGCAAAAACTGCCTTCCTCAAGATCTCACAGTCTAGTGGGAAAGATAAACATGAAAATAACTAGGTACATATATATTTATGTATGTACAAGACATATACATATACAAGATACCTACATGAAAGATGAATGGTAATTTCAGAGGGAAGAAACAGGGGACAGGGAAGCATCTGGGGGACAGGGAAAGGCCTCCTACAGAAGGTGAGATTTGAGCTGAATCTTGAAAGAAGACTGGGAAACTAAGAGGTAGAAGTGAGGAGGGTGAGCATTCCAGGCAGGGGAAATCGCCTGGGCAAAGGCATGGAGATGAGAAATAGAGCTGGAGCCACAGCAGGTCCAGAGCAGTATGTCTGGATCATAGAGTTACATAGAGGGGAGTGGAGGTTAAGAAGATTGAAAAGGTAAGAAGGGGCCAGGTCATGAAGAGCTTTAAATGTTCCAAAGAGGACTTTATATTTGATCTAGGAGGTAAATAGAAACTAGTGAAGTTTGAGGATGTAATAGAGTAAGTAGTATGGTAAAACATGGAACATTTGTTTTTCTGTAATCCTAGACTATCTTTAGTTATGTTTATGAGTAAAGAATAACTTCTTAAACTTTATATTGTAGTAACTGCTTCCATAAAAAACAGTTACCTCAGTTAAAAATATAATGTATAATTCCATATACATATTACACTTGAAGTGAAAATAACTGAACAATTGTGACCTGGGTAGATTGTATGTGATTTGGAAGCCATATACTAATGAAGTTTGGAGAAGTTTGTAAAGGAGCTCTAAAAGGAGTGACATCATTTAAAATAATAATAAAAAACATACTTATCGAGTTAGCAGAGTTTTTAAAAAGCTCAATGTTTAGCAACAAAATTGCATTTCAGTTATTTAATTCACTGCTTTTAATACTGGAATTGATTATTGTAAAGTTTGAGCAGATTTTCTTTCTAAATGGAAGACAGACCATGTGTAATAGAATGCCAGGGAGGAGTACTAATATCATGGAAAATTTACTTTTACTTAAATTGGGAATTTTATGGTCTTCATACTTATGTATGCATGCATGTATATGTACATGTATATATACACATATATACAATGTTTATCATATTGATAAACAATGGAAGAGAAAGATATGCTATATGCTTTTTTCAGGTATTTGATATTCATTTGATAAAGATATATCACTAAAAAGGAAATGCTACATAATTATCTTGGAATATTATAGATTTATTTTTGCTATATGCATCTAATAATAACATCATTAGTTAATTTCTAAGATTATTCTTCCCACTGTCAGGACAAACCTATTGGGGTGGCCAGGTAGCACAGCGAGTAAGAGCACCGGCTCCAGTGTCGGGATGACCTGGGGATCAAATCTGGGCTCAGATACTTAGCACCACACCCAGAAATAACTGGCCATGTAACCTTGAGCAAGTTACTTAAGCCCGATTGCTTTAAAAAAAAAAAGGCAAAACTATTTTGGGATATCTTACAATTGTAGGCCACTTTTCTTTCTTTCTTTCTTTCTTTTTTTTTTTGCTTTTTGGAGGGGGGAGGGCAGGGCAATTGGGGTTAAGTGACTTGCCTAAGCTCACACAGCTAATAAGTGTTAAGTGTCTGAGGTCGGATTTGAACTCAGGTCTTCCTGGCTCCAGGGCCAGTGCTCTATTCACTGAGCCACCTACCTGCCCCTTTAGGCCACTTTTCAATATTACCAAACTGGGTTGACCACTTTACTAATTTACCTTGCTCTCTTATTTTTGGTAGAAAATTCTTTGCCCATGCTAACCTCCTTTATGACTTCTGAGTCAATATTTCAGTCTTTTGAGGATATGTGATTTCACTGGCATGCCACTTTTTTAACTTGCGGATTATAACCCTTTTAACCCATACTCGACCATATTTTCTGCTCATAATTTGGGAGAAACTGATGGCCAGAGGAAAATAGCTGCTGGGTTTTTTATTCCTTCTCATTATAGCCTTGTACAAACTGAGAAACCTAAGACAAGGGAAATTAAAAAAAAAAAACAACACAGTGTTTATGGAAGCTGATGTTGAACAAATTAAAAGGAACAAAGAGTGTGTGTAAAGGAAAGCTGGTATCATGTGGTTTTCTACTCCAGTACTCCAGTGAATCTGTTCTCATCAATGTGGATATTCCTTCCAATGATATAGAGTGCAGCCCATCTGTGCTTCCACATTCTATGCAACTTTACATCTTTGCTTCACTGTAGGAGATCCTTCTAAAATTCTGGGGGCCTTCCTTGCATTTTTCTTAACATGGACATTATGAAGCTATCAGTGAAGACCCTGGTTCTCCTTTCCTTTCATCATATTACTGGCCTACTTGCTCTTCTTCCTAACTTCCCCATTTCTGTCAAGGGTGTCACCTTCTTTCCAGTCCTCTACATTCGAAATGAAAAGAGCCATCCTTTACTTCTCACTTTTACTTGCATTCCCTTCATATCTAATCAGTCCCCAAACCTTTATTGATTCTAAGTCTACAACATCTCATTATTTTTCTCTTTCTTTCCATTCACACTACAACCACTCTAATTTAGGCACTGTATGACACATACCATTTTCAAACTTTGTACCCTTGAATGGACTGGCCTCTATTATTGGCATATAATTCCTCTTTAGCTCTACTTCTTGGAATTCCTATATCACGTCAAACTTCAGCTCAAGTATTAATATCCCAGAAAATGCCTTTCCTGATTCCCTTAGCTATTTATTAGTATCCCTTTCCAAAATCACTTTGTATTTATTTCATATATATTTTATATTTACTTATTTGTGTACATGTTGCTTTTCCCCAGGAGAATGTAAGCTCTTTAATAGTAGTGACTGTTTAATTTGTGTGTGTGTTTTTTTTTTTTTTTGCTTTTTGGAGGGGGATGGGCAGGGTAATTGGGATTAAGTGACTTGCCCAAAGTCACATGGCTAGTAAGTATTAAATGTCTAAGGTCGGCTTTGAACTCAGGTACTCCTGACTCCAGGGCTGGTGCTGTATTCACTGTGCCACCTAGCTGCCCCATGTTTAATATGTCTTAACCCCAGTGCCTAGCCCAGTGCCTGATACAAAGTAAGGTCGTAGTAAATTTTTGAATTGAAATAAATTGTACGACATCTTTTAATCTACTTTTTCATGTATTCTTCTGCATCTGTAACATGTTGAAACCTGCCCATTGTGTGCTTCACCAATGCCGTTTGAGTGATCCTCAGCATCAGGTCTTTGGAGAAGGCAGGGTTCCATGATTTGCAACCATTTGCAGTAACAACTAGAAGAACACTGGCCTTTGTTTCACAAAGAAGTATGGAGTCATCGAAATAACTTTGGAGGCTTCCAAGGGTAATCTAGCCTACTCTTCTCCTTCAGTTCAGGCTTGACTCGTTATGCTTTATATATACGCATACACAGATGACTCTTGTAGTTGGTGTATCAAACTACATACCTTAGTCAAGACAAAAGGCATTCTACATTCACTTGCTTTTCTGAGTATATATAGTTAAGCCAAACAGTATTGAGTGATTATGGATCTCCTTTAAGAGACTTCAATATTCCTGGGCTTTTGACGTATATTAATCACAAACAACAGAATCTGGAGGACCTGGATACAAAGAAGGAGTCTTTCTTCCTGGACCACCTCCTTTACAGTGGCAAACACCTTTCATGAGTGTATCTGTCTATTTTATGCCTTACTTGATATAAATAATCAGAGGGTCATTAAAGAAAGTTATTCCTTGTTGCTGAGGCAAGCCTAACTGCCGGGATACAGCTGTTGTAGGATTGACTAAATATTTTGGGGTTTGGGCCATTCTGGCATACTTCCTGGAGTACTTATGTAAACATATTTAATTCCAAGAGGAGGACATTATATTACAGGATCACCCAGTACATGTATCCAAGAGTAACCTCACACTTACTCCCCCCAATCCATCTTTTTGACTGGAGTTTAGCATCCATTGTTAATATTTAGAGTTAACATTGCTTAATTAAGTGGCACAAGGTAGTATTGGTGAATATAAACCTCTTGAAATGGTTCCCAAGAAACTATCTGCTATCTCATCTTTAATTTTCCCTCCAAACTAAATTTGCTGTTTGGCTTATTTTCCAATGTTGAAAGTGGCAGTTCAGAAAAAAGATGAACAGTATTTTATAAAGACAGCAGCCGGGAGACAGTACTAGGTTAAGGATAACTTGGTTGTGGGACCACCCATTCAAGACATCCCACCAAAAGGACACAGTTAGATCATGTTCTTCCTAGACTATGAGCAGCAGCAAGGTCGCTATAGCTATGAGATTGTAGCTAATTCAACAATTCAGACTTCATGCACTTTTGGGAAACTCTACTACAAAGTGGCTAAAGTCCCTTTACTTCAAGTTGACTCTCCAGTAACAGTTGGTATCCTGGCTTTCTTACCACCACCTATTCTGTCCCTCTGTGGCCAAGCTTTCCTTTGGATATGATCTGTATTCTCTTCTAGCCCTTAAAATGAAATGAGCTATTTTCCTATTCACCGTTATTCACAGGGCTTGCAATAATAATATTTGTGCCAAGTTATGATCCTGATCCCACAGGAAGGCTTCACTGACCTAAGTAAGTAGACGTTTGGCAGTCTGCACCACTTACTTCTCTCATCACCACTATCCCTTGCAAAACCAAACTGGAACATGGACATCCTTCCAGAATGGTTATGCTTCAACTCAGCATTCTTTTAGTGTTACTGAAGAAGCGAAAAGAGGTCACATAGGATTGAGTGCTACTTTGTATTGTTTTTATTTTATAAGGCCAAAGAATTCAGCCCAATGTTTCTAGCCAGTCAAGCAGTAAACATTTTTTTAAGTGACTGCTGTGTGCCAGGCATAGTAGTTCTAGGGATACAGTAAGTTCGAGACAAAAGACAGTGCCTGCCCTCAGGGAGTTTATGATCTAATGGAGGAGACACCACACAAGCCCACTGGTGATGAGATTCTCTGTACTTACCCATCCTAGAGGTCTTTGTAGAATGATGGAAATCTGCCAGAACTTGTGTTCTTTTGGCATAGCTTTTGATGACCCAGGATAATTTGATAACCTTTACTCTATGAGGAGGTATCAGAGTAATACTCTTTGCAGGAGAGGGTGGTTCCATTTTTCTCTATAATATAAACTGTCTTAACATTAGAATATGCTTGGTATTAACCATATTGCTTAGAAATTTTATTAATGAATAGACATGGATTTTAATACTACTCTATAATTTCAGAGAATGAATTTATCTGTTTAACTCTTGAGAATGATAATGGTTATTTAAGAATTTGATGCTGTAAAAGAATAATAGATTATATAGCAGAAAGTAGATTTTAGAAGTCATTTGGTCTAAAGGTCATACCTTTAGTCAGGTTAAGAACAACTATCCCTATTTTACAGAAGAGACAACAGAGACCCATAGATGTTAAGCGACCCACACAGCCAGTGGGGAAAGGTTTATTCTATAGCCTGACAGAGGCTACTCTAGGTTAGGATACTGTACTCTTGCCTTTTAGAGCAGTACTCTTTCAATGACATATAAACAATGACTAATATTCTTCCATAGGAACAGACATTAGATAACTTCTTTTTTCTTTGCTTTTTTGAGGGGCAATTGAGGTTAAGTGACTTGCCCACAGTCACACAACTAGTTAAGTGTTAAGTGTCTGAGGCCGCATTTGAACTCAGGTCCTCCTGACTCCGGGGCCGGTGCTCTATTCACTGCGCCACCTAGTTGCCCCCATTAGATAACTTCTAAAAGCTAAAGGCTGTAACTTGGTAGTTTCTTGTGACTTGTAACTTGACAACTTAAAGTCAGTTTTCTCCAAATTCTTCATAAATACTGTAATTTATTATTTCATTCATTGTTCCATTTACTCTTAAAGTTTTATTACCAATTAATCATAGGCATTAGGAGTAGCCTACTTTTTAAAAAATGATTTTTATAAACCCAAGTCTTGGTTTAATGTAAAGAGATGATCATAGTTAGAAATGGGCAAATATAGATGCTTTCTATATTAAAAGTGAGTTTTCTAAAACTCCTATGATTTTAGAAAGATGAAAGAGTTAAGTGACCCTATCATAGAAAACTTAAAAATTCCTATTGCTCCTGTTAACTACGGAGCTTTGTAAAATGAAATGTAGAGCTAAAAAATTAATTCTGTAGAAATCTAAACACATTTGTCTTTGCTACCAGACTTTTTTCCCCACTTCCACTGCTATTTGAAAGTAAGAGTTGTGGGGGTTCTTCTTTGTGGTAATACACAGTGCTACCCCAAACCCTTGCTTAATGATCCCTTAGTTATCAGTACTCTATACTTATTTTCCTGCCCCCAAGGAGTAAACTTTACTGTCCCCAGATATCTCCACTTCTACTCATTCCCAAAGTAGCAAGGTTTTGAAGAAATGAGTAGCTTCTATTCACAAAAAGGCATCCTTATCTAAGGCATCTAGTTCCTGCCTAAATTTGAATGAGTGCTACATATATATGAAAATAATATCTCATGTACCCAGAAGTGACCTATCTAGTTTGATGACTATTTTGGGAGGGGAGGAAATAACCATTTATATAAACCCTACTATATGCAAGGCACTGTACTAAGCACTTTTACAAATGTTATCTCATTTGATCCTCACAACAACACTCTGTGAAGTAGGTCCTGTCATTGTTCCTATTTTACAGTTGAGGAAACTGAGGCAAACAGAGATTACATGACTTGCCTAGGGTCACAGCTGCTAAGTATCAGAGGTTACATTTGAACTCAGGTCTTTCTGACTTCAGGCCCAGTGCTCTATCTACTGAACCACCAGCTGCCCCTAGGGATATGATTGAAAACTCACAAGTAAGCAAAACAGACAACTGTGAAGTCAATGTAGACATTGTGAAACTTATGTACCTTACTTGTAGGAGAGTCCCTTAAAACCTACTTACTATTTCTTTTGATACAGTTTTAAAAACTTGATGATAAGGGGCAGCTAGGTGGTGTAGTGAATAGAGCACTGACCCTGGAGTCAGGAGGACCTGAGTTCAAATCCGGCCTCAGACACTTAACACAAAAACTACCCTTGTGACCTTGGGCAAGTCACTTAACCTCAATTGCCCTACCTTCCCCCCTTCAAACCCCCCCCCCCCAAAACTTGATGATCTGGTTTTCTGCCCTGTTGTAGACTGGAAGCAGAAAAATGTGTGTGGGGAGGGGTTACAAGCACAAACTACATCCAGAGTGACAACTGGCATTCTGTAGCTAGGGAAGAAATGGAAAAAAATAAAAGTAACTACAAAGAAAAAAAATCACTATAGCCTAAGTATAGGGCTGACAAATAGTTTAGTAGCTTCTGGGAGCATCCCTGATGTGCATAGCACACGTTTAAAGATTGACATACATAATGATAATTTTTAGTCATTCAAAAAGATTTATTCATTCATCCTGCATACTCCATAAGAATATGGAGAGCAAAGTTAAGTATGAAGTGTATAATTTCGATTGAATTAAATTAAAAAGGTTTTGTAAAAATAAAACAAATGTAGCCAAGATCAGAAGGAAAGCAGAAAATTTGGGAAAATATTTTTATAGACAGTTTGTCAGATAAAAGTCTCATATCTAAAATATTTTTATAGACAGTTTGTCAGATAAAAGTCTCATATCTAAAATATATAAAGAGCATTTTGTCAAATCTGTGAGCTTATGAGTTATTTTCCAGTTGATAAATGGTCAAAGTATATAAACAGGCAATTTTCCGATAAAGAAATGAAAATAATTTATAGTCGTGTGAAAAAATACTCAATCATTATTGATTAGAGAAATGCAAATTAAAACCACCTTGAGAAATCATTTTACACCTATTAGATTGGCTAAAATGATTAGAAGGGGTAAGTGACAAATGTTGGAGGATATGTGGAAAAATATAAGACACTAGTTCATTGCTGGTGGAATTATGAAATGTTCCAACCATTTTGGAAAGCAATCTGGAATTACGTCCCAAGAGTTATTAAACTACTATACCCAGCAATACTACTACTTGATCTATTTCCAAAGATAATTAAGGAAAAAGGAAAATAACCTATATGTTCTAAAACGTTTATAGCACCTCTTTTTGTGGTGGCAAAGAACTGGAAATTGAGCCCATCAATTGGGGAATGGCTAAACAAGTTGTGGTATGTGATTGTGATGGAATACTACTCTACTATAAGAAACGATGAGCTCAATGATTTTAGAAAAACGTGGAAGGACTTGCATGAAATAATGAAGAGTGAAATGAGCAGAAGCAAGAGAACATTGTATATAGTAACAGCAATATTGTTTTAATATTCACCTTGAGTGAATAAGTTATTTTGAATATTACAAATACCTAAATTAACCATAAAGGACCTGTGAAGAAAGATGCTATCTGCATCCACAGAAAGAACTGATAAATAGAAATATGTATAGAATAATGTTATGCTGTATAGCTATTTGTGTCCAATGTCAGCTATCTTGGGGGGGATGAAGAAGGGAAAAATAGAAATTTACATGATAATTGTGTTGTATATTTGAAAGGAATAACAGGTTGTGCATAGTAGATTGTAGTTTCATGTGCAATCATCTATTAAAAATTTCACTGTTATGGAAATGTTCATTTTATTCCATAAATTAAAAATAAAATAAATAAAATTTAAAAAGAGAATATGGGGAGGTGTAAGGAGGCAGTTATAGCTAATGAGCAAGATATGTTCCAGAATTCATTGATAAATTAGGCATTTACAAGAAGAAATATGTTTTTCCACATAGAAACAATGTGGTGGCTATAGTCCCAGGATTATGCCATAAAGGCATATTTAGTGTGCCATGGGTAAAGATCATATTGCTGAGACAGCAGATCCATTGAAGTACACTGTACTAACAGTTCCAGTCTGAACTCTGGATACTGGGAGGAGAGGAAGTGTTACTTAGAGAAAGCATGTCTCTCCTCATCTTTCCTGGCAGCTAGAACAGGGCTTGCATCTTCCTAGTCCCTTTCCTAGCTCCTACAGCCCTTTCTTTCACATTTTGAATTTAAAAATGGAGGATTCACACTGATATGATATAGGGGGTATAGGGTGGGGGTATAGATGCTTAATGGAACAATTGGAGTCTGACTCTGACATACTGCTTCTTCAAAGGGAAAATATCTCATGTAGAAAGCAATTTAAATAAAACTTTCTTAGAATTTTCAAGCAGTCTTGAAACACAAAAATTGATACTACAACTAGATATAGCAAAGGCAGCAAGATGTTCTCTTCCATCTTGGTTAACAATATTACCCCAAATTTCTCAGTCTTTACTCACACCTATCCCTACCCACCAAAGTGTGCCATAATCCCAAATTCTCTGTTTTCTGAGTCAATTATCTACAATTGTCTACAATTATCTACAATTATCCCCCCAAAGATACCTTAGCCAGGGATTAGGAGGAAAGCTGTATGAATTAATTCACATAAATGTTGCAAATTTTTATTTATAGTTTATTAATATTGCTTGAACCTACCTTTATGTAACATTAACAAAGCTAGACTGGAAGCTGGGAAGATCTAGGTTCAAATCTCACTTCTGACACATATTGGTTGTGTGACTTTGGGACTGTTACTTAACCTCTTAGTGCCCTGGGCAAAATCCTAAGATTATAAATTGCAGAGAAAGTATGGACTTTTTAGAGTTCCCTAAGCCAGTGAAATCACCAGTCCATTTCTGATCCTAATTATATGAATAAATCTTTCATCTTTCTAGGGATATTTATGTTTTTAAAAGAGGATGCTTGCTAATCCAAAGGAATTTCCAATTAGTGAAATTGCAGACTATTCAGTAAGCAAAAATATTAATAATTTAAGATAACTTATTTCACAAAGCAAATTGGTTTAAAGCTCTTTTGATAGGCTTCAAGTTTCTCCCTGAAACAATGCTGCATTTTTTGGACATCGATATGCTTTTGGTGATGTTTTGGGTTCATGAGTCAATACTACAGTTAATACTACAGTTTCTAAACAATCATTGTTCAGGATCTGGTAAGGGGGAATAGAATGGCATGGTGAGTCTGAAAAGCCTTTAGACATACTACAGAAAAGGAATACTCAGAAGTGCTGTCAATGGGGAAATTTTTGAATGGGAAAAAATGAACTGGCCTCGTAGTAAGACTGGATAATTGCTAATCTATGTCACAGGTGGGGAACCTGCAGCCTTGAGACCACATGTACTCCTCTAGGTCCAGGGCTGGTGCTCTACTCACTGCACCACCTAGCCGACCCAAAAACCCATCTTTTAAGAAAAGAGATTTAAAAAATTCTTTAAAATGTTTTGATACATTTTGCTTTTTATGTCATAATTAATTCATAAGAATCCCCTATAATATTTTCCGTCATAATAAATAAAAATAGTTAAACAAAACTTTTAAAAATAATGATGATGCGAGCAGCTAGGTAGTGCGGTTAATAGAACACCGGCCCTGGAGTCAGGAGGACTAGAGTTCAAATCAGACCTCAGACACTCAACACATTTACAAGCTGCGTGACCTTGGGCAAGTCACTTAACCCCAATTGCCCTTCCTTTCCCCCTCCAAAAAAAAATAATGACCATCATGTAGCATTTCTCAGTCATAGTATAACACCTTTCTATGGAGATGTGTTCCATCATTAGTCATCCAGAACCTATATTGATAATCAGCTTTTATCTGAGTTCTATTCTTTTAGGGTTTATATTTTTTGTTACTGTAGTCATAGTTCTTTTGATTTTGCTTTTTTCTCTTTGTCCCTTCATATAGAACTCTCTGATTTTTTTTCTCTGAATTCTTATTTGTAATTTCATGTGGTGCAGTAATATGGCATTGCAGTCATGTGTCAATACTTTTTCAGCCATTCCTTAATTAATGAGTACTTGCTTTGTTTACAGCTTTTTGGCTTCTACAAAGTGTATGGCTATGAATGTTTTGATAAATATATTTCTATCTGTCACATATTATGTGACCAGTAGTGACATCACTGAATCAAAATGTCTGCTCAATTTAGTAGCATTTGTTGTTCAATGTTCAGCTGTTTTTCAGTCACGTTTGATTCTGCATGACCCCATTTGGGGTTTTCTCAAAAAAGATACTGGAGTTGTTTGCTATTTCCTTCTCCAACTCATTTTATAGATGGGGGAACTGAAGCAAACAGGGTTAAATGACTTACCCAGGGTCACAAGCCAGTAAGTATCTGAACTACAAAATTCCAAATTATTATATGGAACTGTTGTACCAATTTTTAATTGTAAATTGGATATGTGGGATTAGTAAGAGTGAGGTGTTGAGGATGACACAGAGGTTTTGAGCCTGAGTGTGTGGACTAATAGTGTCTTCAGGAGTAATAGGGAAGTTTGGAAGAGTGGTAAGTTTTGGGAAAAGAAATGAGTAATGTTTTGATTACATTGAATTTGAAATGTCTTTGGGACATCCAGTTCTAAATGTCCAGCAAGTAGTCAGTTCATTATAATGATACCCATGGGACTTGATAAAAAGGAAGAGAGTATTAAAAAAAAGAATTCCCAGAAAAAGAGTCTGCATGGGTGGGAAACTTGAGACCTTCTAGGTGCTTGGGTGCATCCTTGTGACTGAGTCCAAGTTTTACAGAACAAATCCTTTTATTAAGGGAATTTGTTCTGTAAAGTTTGGATTTAGTCAAAGGGCTGCACTTGAGGACCTAGAGGGTCACATGTGGCCTTGAGGTTGCAGGTTCCTCACCTCTCTAAAGTTATACCTATAGTTATTGGACATGGAATAGATGGAGGTTTAGCAAAGCAGAACCAACAAAGAAATGGTTAGATAGGTAGGAAGAAAATGGAGAGAGATCATTCAATGAAAACCTAGAGGGGAGAAACATTTTATGGCTATTTTAAATGGGATTTCTTTTTCTTATCCTTTTCTCCTTGTTTGTTATTGATACATAGAAATGATGATGATTTTTGAGTTTTCTACTGGGTGGCATAGGGGATAGAATGCTGGGTCTGGGCTCAGGAAGATTTAAAAAATTAGCAGGCATTGTATTTTGTGAAAGGCTTCTCTACATCTGTTGTAACGATTATGTGGTTTTGGATGTTTTAGTTTTTAATGTGATAAATTATGTT
>NW_027186523.1:737381-740804 GCF_028583685.1 Petaurus breviceps papuanus | reverse complement strand
ATGAATGATTTCTTGGATGAATCACTTAATCTGTTCAACAGTATGTTGTTCAAAATTTTAAATTTGTATTCATTTATGACATAGATCTGTAGTTCTGTGTTGTCATCCATTTCTCTGGTATAGGTATTAGTATTGTATTTGTCTCATAAAAGGTTTTTGGTAGAGTGTTTTCTTTATCAAGAAAGAGAAATATTTGAACAATATTTTATTTGGCTTAATCTGCCAAAATCCACATTCTCACATGTTCACCTCAACTTCCTTCCCCCCTCCCATCTGAGAATACAAGAAAAACAAAATCCATTGTAAATATGTAGAGTAAAAGAAAACACATTTCCAGATTGGTGATGTCCAGAAATATTTGTCTCATTCTGCATTCTAAGTCCTTCACTTCTGTATCAGGAATTGAATAACATATTTCTTCATTAGTCTTCTGGAATAATGGTTGGTCGTTATGCTGATAAGAATTCAGCACAATGGTATTTCATCATATATACATACCATAACTTGTTTATCTAGTCCCTAATTTACGAGACCCTCTTCAGATTCCTATTCTTTGCTACATCACAAAAAAATTATAAGTATTTTTCAGGAATGCAGGGATTAATATGAGAAAAACTATTAATATAATTGATTATATCAGTAACAAATGTGACCAAATCATGTGAGATGTCAATAAATGCAGAAAAAGCTTTTGACAAAATACAACACTCATTCCTATTAAAAACACTTGAAAGCAAAAGTTTAAATGGATTTTTTCTTAAAATGATAAGAAGCATCTACCTAAAATCATCAGTTAGCTTTATTTATTTTTTACACTTTTATTTTTTCTAATTACACATAAAGAGAATTTGTAATATTCTTTTTTAATAAGAGGTTGAATTTGAAATTTTTCTCCTTTCCTCCCTCCCCTTCCTTTTCCCTAAGACATAAAGCATATGATATAGGTTATATATGTGTAATCATGTAAAACATGTTTCCATATTAGTCATGTTGTGAAAGAAGAAATGGAAAAAAGGGGAAAATAAAAAGGAGGTAAAAATAGTATGAATAAGTATTATTTGTAAAGGGGCTAAGCTATAGGCACTCACAATATGGTCAGGAGCAAAACAAGGATGCTGATTATCACCAATATTATTCAATATTATGTGAGAAATATTAGCAATAGCAATGAGAGAAGAAAAAAAAAAACTGAAGGAACCAGAATAGGCAATGTGGAAATAAAACTTTCTCTTTGCAGTCCATATCATGGTATACTTGGAAAATCCTAGAGCTTCAACTAAAAAGTTATTCAAAACAATGGATAATTTTAGCAAAGTAGCAAGATAGAAAATAAACACACATAAATCATCAGCATTTCTGTATATCACAAAGAAAACTCTGTAGGAAAAAATAGCAAGAGATATCCCATTTAAAATAACTGTAGACTGTATAAAATACTTGGGAGTATACCTGCCAAGACAAACCCAGAAACTACACGAACATAATTATAAAACGTTTTCTATCCAAATAAAGTCACATTTAAATAATTGGAGAAATATTAATTGTTCGTGAGGGGGCTGAACCAATATAATAAAAATAACAATTCTACATAAACTAATCTATGTATTCAGTGTCATCCCAATTAAACTACCAAAAACTGTTTTATTAAGCTAGAAAAAATAATAATAAAATTCATTTGGAAGAACAAAAGGTCAAGAATATCAAAGGAATTAATGAAAAAATGTAGAGGAAGAAAGTTTAGCAGTATCAGATCTTAAACTATATTATAAAACAATAATTATCAAAACTATCTTTCTGTACCACCAAAGGGATATTCACAGCACTGACAGCAACTAGGAATATGCTGGCCTAGTTCTGAATCTCAAAATATAACAGACTTTCCATATGTAAGACAGAAGTAAAACATTTATTCAGACACCCGAAAGCCAAATCCCAATACCATAAAACTGAATTCATCATAGCAACAAAGAAATCTATACACAATAACACTGCAGAGAGCAACACCATCCCAGATCCTTCCCACAAACAAACATTCACAAACCTAGCTGTCTTCTTGCCTGTGTCCTCTTTCTCTCATAGTACTAACTGCTCTGATTCCCAGCTTCCTCCCAGCTCTGCTTCACCCATTCATCAAACTCCTTCCACCACAGGCTCCATGTGATTACATTTGGCCTATTAAGGGATAGGGAAGATCTTAAAATTTCCATTCCCATTACACTTGTATTGGCCAAGAAATAGAAAGGTGGATCAGTGGAACAGAGTAGACATATAATAAACAGTAGTAAATGATTATACTAACCTTGTATTTGATAAATGTAAAAATATAAACTTTGGGGATAATAATATATTATTTGATAAAAATTGTTGGGAAAGCTAGAAAGTAGTCTGGCAGAGATTGGGTATAGATCAATATCATACACAATTTACCAAGGTAAAGTCAAAATGGATATATGGCCTAGATATAAAGAGAGATAAAATAAGAAAAAAGAATGTGGAACACTTCACCTATCAGACTTATGGAAAGAAGAAGAATTTATGAATAAAGAAGAGATAGAGAGCACTGTAAGATGTAAGATGGATAATTTTTTTTTTTTTTATGAGCAATTGGGGTTAAGTAACTTGCTCAAGGTTACACACCCAGGTGTTTCTGGGTGGGTGTTAAGTGTCTGAGCCCAGGATTCAATCTCCAGGTCTTCCCAACACTGGAGCCAGTGCTCTTACTTGCTGTGCTACCTGGCCGCCCCTAAAATGGATAATTTTAATTACAGTAAATTAAAAAGATTTTGTACAAATAAAACAAATGTAGCCAAGATTATAAGAAAAACAAAAAATTGGGGGTAAATTTTAGACATTTTCCCAAAGGTCTCAAATATATAGAGGACTTTGCAAAATTTATAAGAATATGATAAATGGTCTTTATTCCCCCATTACATGTTAAAACAATTTTTAACATTTGTTGTTTTTTAAAGCTTTAAGTTCCAAATTTCATCTCTCCCTCCTTCTACCTGACCCCACCCCCACCAATGACAAGCAATCTGATATAGGCTATAGTGCAATAATGTAAAACGTTTCCATATTAGTCATTTTGTACAAGAAGACTCAGACAAAAAGAAAGTGAAAAATATTATGCTTTAGTCTGTATTCAGACAATATCAGCTCTTTCTCTGGAGGCATAAAGGATGTTTCATCATAAGTCTTTTGGGATGGTCTTGGATCATTGTATACAGTTGAGAATAGCTTAGTCATTTACAATTCTTAGTCATACAATATTGCTATCACTGTGTACAATGTTCTCCTGGTTTTGTTTTACTTCACTTTACATCAGTTCATGTAAGTCTTTCCAGGTTTTTATGAAATCTTCCTGCTTGTCATTTCTTTTCTTTCTTTCTTTCTTTCTTTCTTTCTTTCTTTCTTTCTTTCTTT
>NW_027186523.1:665215-737371 GCF_028583685.1 Petaurus breviceps papuanus | reverse complement strand
TTTCTTTCTTTCTTTCTTTCTTTCTTTCTTTCTTTCTTTCTTTCTTTCTTTCTTTCTTTCTGTCTGTCTTTCTTTCTTTCTTTCTGTCTTTCTTTCTTTCTTTCTTTCTTTCTTTCTTTCTTTCTTTCTTTCTTTCTTTCTTTCTTTCTTTCTTTCTTTCTTTCTTTCTTTCTTTCTTTCTTTCTTTCTTTCTTTTTTATAGCAATTGGGGTTAAGTAACTTGCTCAAGGTTACACAGCCAGTTATTTTTGGGTGTGGTGCTAAGTATCTGAGCCTGGATTCGATCCTAGATCATCCTGACTCTGGGCCTGGTGCTCTTATTCACTGTGCTACCTGGCCGCCCCTGCTTGTCATTTCTTATAGCACAATAATATTTCATCACAATCTTATACCACAACTTATTTATCCATTCCCCAATTGATGAGCATTTCCTAAACTTCTAGTTCTTAGCCACCACAAGAAGAGTTGCTATAAATATTTTTGTACCAATAGGTCCTTTTCCCTTTTTTTGAATGTCTTTGGGATATAGATCCATTCATGGTATTGTTTGATCTAAGGGTATGCACAATTCGGTTGTCCCTTGGGCATAGTTCCAAATTGTTTTCTAGAAGAGTTGGATCAGTTTCCAGCTCCACAAGTAGTGTATTAGTGTCCCAGTTTTCCCACATCCCCTCCAACATTTATCATTTTCCTTTTTTTGTCTTATTAGCCAATCTGATAAGTGTGGGGTGGTACCTCACAGTTGTTTTAATTTGCATTTCTCTAATTAGTAGTGATTTAGAGCATTTTTCATATATAGATAGCTTTAATTTCTTTGTATGAAAACTGCCTGTTCATATCCTTTGACCATTTATCAATTGGGGAATGACTTGTATTCTTATAAATTTGACTCAATTCTCTATATTTGAGAAATAAGGCCTTTATCAAAGATACTTGCTGCTACATCTCATGTTTATCAGATTGATTAAAATGGTAGAAGGGGAAAATGACAAATATTGGAGGGGATGTAGAAAAATTGGAACATTTTATATACTATTGACAGAACTGTGAACCATTTTGGAGTATGATCTGGAATTGGACTCAAAGAGTTATAAAACTGTGTATGTAGACTGTTTGACCCAGCAATACTACTATTAGTATTCCCAAGGCCATTAGGGAAAAAAAGAAAAGAAACTATATGTTCTAAAATATTTATATCAACTCTCTTTTTGATGTCAAAGAATTGGAAATTGAGGTGATGCCTATCAATTGGGGAATGGCTGAACAAGTTGTTGTATGTAATTGTGATGGAATACTACTGTGCTGTAAGAAATGATGAGCTGGTTGATTTTAGAAAAACATGGAAAGATGCATAAAATAACGAAAAGTGAACTGAGCAGAACTAAGAGAACATTGCATACTATAACAGCAATATTGTTTGAATAATAATTGTGAACAACCAAGCTAGTCCAAGTACTATAAATACTCAAATTAGCTATAATGGACCTCTGAAGGAAGAAGATGCTATCCACCTCCAGAGAAAGAAATAGACATATGCATAATATGGTTTCAGCATATATTTATAAGTCTGTGTTAAATGGTGGCTTTCTCTAATGGTGTTTGGAAAGAGTTAGGGAGACAGTAAAGAATGTAAAATGCAACAAAATAAATTTAATTAATTAAAAAACTGTATTTTTGTATATTCTTAGATTTCATTTGGCTTATTACTAGTTGCTCTCTTATTATGCCCTCCTTTTAATTCCTCTTCTTTTCTTTTCTCTTTACTCCTATTTCACTGTTGAGTGAAATGCATTTCCCAGATGTGTGTGTAATGCATGTGTATTCTTCTTTCTTTTGATTAGTTCAAATGTGAGTGGGGTTCAAATCTCAGCTTCTATATACCCCCTTTCTTCTTTTTCTTGATGTTTATTCGTGTATCAGGATTATATAAGATAATTTAGCCTAACTTCTCCTTTCCCTCTCTACAATGTACTCACCTTTCTTTCTCAGAAAGAAACATTTTTGAGAATAATTTATGTAGTATTGATACTAAGAGTTCTTTCAAATCTTGATATAATTCTCCTGTTAATCCATCAGTATCTGGAATATTTTTTTCTTTTGTGCTTCTAACTGACTAGTTGAGTTCTGTAAAGTATTCATTTGTTTATTTAACTGGCATGATACTGAAGCTGTAAATTAATAGTTATTGACACAACCTAGCCGTGAGCACTGAATATTATGCCAGCTACTTAAGTTGTGCTTTATTTCCTTAAATAGCACTTTGTAGTTAATTTATGTAACTAAAGCTATTTACAACTACTTCTATTTATTTTTCTAAGATTTGATTAAGATCTCTATATAAATGTTATCTTAGGTATTTTAAGTTTTAAAGTTATGCGATTTCTTTTGTGTTCTCAGTTTTGATAGCACATAACTATAGTAAATTCTGATAATTCTTTTTTATTTCTTCTGATTTTCTTGTGATTTCACTTTATTCATTTTATGTTTTGATGACTTGATTTTCTGTCCTCTGCTTTTTAATCAGGTTAGCTAAAAGTTTATCAATTTTATCAGTCTTTTTAAAGAACCAGTTTTTAATTTAATTTTTAAAAATTTTAATAGTTTTTAAATTTTATTATTTTAATTTAATTTTAATTTTAATAGTTTTTTGTTTTCTGTTTTCCCTCTAATTTTCGGTATCTCCTCTTTTGTGCTTCTTTTAGGTTTATTTGTTGACTTTCTTTTTTTAATTTTTTAAAAATTTATTTACTTTTATTTTACAAATTCAGTTCCACAGTTCCTTGAGTTTCATTTTTTCTGCCCCTCTCACTCCTCTCCCCCCCCGCCCCCATTATCATTATGGCAGCATGCACTCGAATATAGGATCTATACATATCTTCACATTAATCATTAGTCAGGTTGTACAGAAGGATTATAACTGATGGAATGATCAGTGGGAAAGAGGAAACACAACAAAACAAGAAAAAGAAAGAGAGCAAGTTGTTTGTTTCACTCTGCATTAAGATTCCACATCTCTTTTTCTGGATGTGGGTATCTCTTTCAGTCATGAGTCTTTTGGAGTTGTCTTATAACCTTACATTGCTGAGAGGGACCCAGTCTATTGACATTGGTCATCACACATATGTTGTGTCTGTGATTGTGTAGAGATTTCTCCTGGTTCTGCTCCTCTCGCTCAGCATCAGTTTATATAAGTCTCTTCATGTTATTGTGAAGTCTGTCTGCTCCTCATTTCTTATAGAACAGTAGTATTCCATTACATTCATGTACCACAACTTGTTTAGCCATTCCCCAATTGATGGGCATCCCCTTGATTTCCAATTCTTTGCCACCACAAATAGAGCTTCTATAAATATTTTTTTGTACATACAGGTCCTCCTCCCACTTCTCTGATCTCTTTGGAATATAACCCTAGAAGCGGTATTGCTGGGTCAAAGGGTATGCACCTATTTATAGTCCTTTGGTCATAGTTCCAGATTGCTCTCCAGAATGGCTGGATCAGTTCACAACTCTACCAACAATGTATTAGTGTTCCAATTTTTCCACATCCTCTTCAGCATTTATAATTTTCCTATTTTCTCATCTTAGCCAATCTGACTGGTGAGATGTGGTACCTAAGAGTTGTTTTGATTTGCATTTCTCTGATCACTAATGATTTAGAACATTTTTTCATATGCTTATAGATATTTTTAATTTCATCTTCTGAAACTTCTGAGAACTGCCTGTTCATATCCTTTGACCATTTATCAGTTGGGGTGTGGCTTGTATTCTTATAGAATTGACTCAATTCTTTGTATATTTTAGAAATGAGGCCTTTGTCAGAGATATTGGTTGTAAAGATTCTTTCCCAATTTTCCACTTCCCTCTTAATCTTGGTGACATTGGCTTTATTTGTACAGAAACTTTTCAATTTAATGTAATCAAAATTGTCCATGTGCATTTTATAATGCTCTCTAATTCTTGTTTCATCATAAAGTCTTTCCTTCTCCATAGATCTAACAGGTAAACTATCTCTTGCTCTTCCAGATTGTTTACAGTATCAGCCTTTATACCTAAATCATGCATCCATCTCAACTTTATTTTGGTGTATGATGTTAGACATTGGTCCATGCCCAATTTCTGCCATACTATGTTCAGTTTTCCCAGCAGTTTTTGTCAAATAGTGCGTTCTTATCCCCAAAACTGGGGTCTTTGGGTTATTTGTTGACTTTCTAATGTTAAAAAAAAATGCTTTTTTGATTAATGAGTCCTCTCCTTTTCTATTTTGTTAGTATATATTTTGGGGGATATAATTTTTCTGGGGACAACTTGAGCTGTGTTCCAGGAGTTTTCATATGTTGTTTCATCATTATCATGTTTTTTCACGTGACTATTAATTATTTCTATGATTCCTTTTTTGGCTCATTCATTATTTAGGTTTTTATTGTTATGTTTCCACATGAGTCTGTTTTATGTTTATTTTCCCTGCACTGATTATATATATATATATTTGTAGACTTTTTTTTTTTTACTTTTTGGAAGGCAGTTGGGGTTAAGTGACATGCTCAAGGTCACATGGCTAGTTTTTGTGTTAAGTGTCTGAGGCCAGATTTGGACTCAGGTCCTCCTGACTCCAGGCCCATGCTCTATTCACTGCACCACCTAGCTGCCCCTGTAGACTTTTTCCAAAACTGAGAGAGGAACATTATAATCACCTGCCATCCCCCCAGTCTCTCAAGCTTGCAACCTAGAAAACATCCTAAATTCCTCATTCTCTCCCACTCTCCATATCCAAGCTATTGCCAAGCCTATTGATTTTACCTTTGTAACATCTCTTGAACATGCCCCCATTCTCTGAGACTGCCACCATTCCAGTGCAGGCCCTCATCACCTTATTCCTTGATTACTGGACTAGTTTGCTGGTAGGTCTTCCTACCTCAAGTCTCTCCCCACTTCAATCCATTCTTCATTTAGCCAGTAAAACCAACTCTGATCATGTCACCCTCTCACTCACTACTCACTAAATTACAATGGTATAGCGGCAAGCACCCCAGTGTCCCCAGGGTGGCTGCTCACACAGGTTCTTGGATCTGCTTTGATAAAGGAATGCAACTCAAAATGGGTTAACAAGCTTACTTTAATCAGTCAAATATGTATCGTTTACCTAGTTCAGGGGAAAGAGGTCAGCACCCCGAACTTCAGAGTATACAGACAGAATTATCAAGTCAGAGAAACAGATCAAGTAGACAGTTTTCAAATTGTCCAACCATTACATCCATACCCAATCAACATCTGGGTTTCAACTTCTGGGTTTTTCAAGGGCTCTCAACAATGCCTTCCCAGAAGCCAGATCAAATCACAGAACACTTCTCAAAGTGAGCCCCAAAACAAAATTACACATCAGGGCTTATATAGCCTTCTCCTGGCTCAGAGAATGTAACAACCTTATTGACTCACTGCCCAATCAAAAGTATCTACTGAAAAACAAGCCTCCCACCCCAGGCTCCAGGTGCACTTTGTCCTAAGGGCAGGGAAGATCTTAAAAATTTACATTCGCATTACAAATGGTTTACTATTGCCTCCAGGAGCAAATACAAAATGTTCTGGTTGGCACTCAAAATCCTTTATAACCTGGCTCCCTTCTATTTTCCCTGTCTTATTAAATCTTGCACCCCAACATATACTTCTTGACCCAGTAACACTTGCCTCCTGGCTGTTCCACAAACAAGGCATTCCATGTCTCTGCTCTAGGCATTCTCTGGATGTCCTGCATACTTGGAGTGCTCTACCTTCCACTTCTCCTACTGACCTCCCTGACTTCCCTTAAGGTCCAACTAAAATCCCACCTTCTACAGGAAGCCTTCCCCAACTCTTCTGAATTCCAGTGTCTTCCCTCTGTTAATTATTTCCTATTTATCTTGTGTATAGGTTGCTTAGTATATATTTATTTGCATCTAGTAAGCTCTTTGCGGTCAGGTACTATCCTTTTTTTTTTTGTATCCTCAGGGTTTGGCACTACGATGATAAATATTTATTGAATTTAGTGAGTTAAAGAGAATTTACTTTGGTGGACATAGAATACTTTTGTGTTATTCAAATTTCCTTTCCTTTATATTTGAAAGTCTTCTGGCTTTATTTGTAGAGTTTGTTGCTTGTCATCAGAATTGTTAAATTTAGTGACTGTGTCTTGGAGTTTGCAGTGTAGAGATTTTTTTTCCCCCTTGGAGGTAATGTGCAGATACTTTTTATTGGCATAATATTGTATCTTAAGAAGTTCTGCAAATTTTGTCATTATTTTTTTCATTATGGTGTTCGGGTTTTTAAACTTGTGTCCTTTTGGGAGACCTATAATCCTTCAGTTATTTTAATGCATACTTTCTTGAAGATAAATATGCTTTGCTTGTATAGACATCATGTTTTATTTTACTGTTATTGCTTTTTGCTTCTGTTCTTCCAGATTGTCTCCACATTCACTTCTGTGTATTTGCGCTCCAATCAGTTGTTCCCTTTTATGTTAACTTAGTGAGGTTTTAATTGCTGAAGCATGCTTCAGTCTAATTATATAAGTAAAGGTGCTTTTCATATTTCTTTTTGGAAATCTACATTATACTTCCAATTTCCAAATGTTATTGATACATTTTTTACATCATTGTAATATCCCAATACTATCCCCACCAAAACTCTTTCTTTTAATAAATTATAAGTAAAACAGCTAACATGTTGACCATTTCTGACAGCATATATAGCTTATTTTATAATCTCTTGTCTACTGCACAGATAGTATCTTGCAATAGTGGGAGGTATATTCCATCCTCTTCCTCCTCCTTTGGAGTCTTGGTCAATAATTATATTGATCTAAGATCAGATGCCATTTAGTCTTGTTTTCATTTACATTGGTTATTATAGTGTTATCTTCATTTTGCTTATTTCATTCTGCAGCATTTCAAACGTCACTAAGTTTTCCTGAAATCTTCATATTTATAATTTCTTATTGAATAATAATCTATTACATTTTTTTCAGACTTTCCCTAGGATGGGCATTTGTTTTTGTTTTTCTTCCCTCCTTCCACAAAAAATCTCTGCCTGAATATGTTGGTATATATGTGACTTTTCTATGTCTTTGACCTCCTTAGGGAAAATGTCCATTAGTGTAATTGATGAGTCATAGGTTATAACCAATTTAGTCATGTTTCTAGTATAGTTTCAAAGTAATTTCCAGAATAGTTGAACCAATTTGCGACTACACCAACAGACTATTTAAAGTACCTGTCCTGTAGACTGACTGACATTGTTTCCATCTTTCACTATTTTTTTTTGCCAGTTTTCTTCATGTAAGGTGAAATCATATAGTTGTTTAAATTTGTCTTATAATTACTAGTGATTTGAAGAATTTTTTTTCTTATGGCTGTTTATACTTTTAATTTTGCTATTGAAAACTAACCATATATATTATCAATTTCCTGCCCTCATTCATATTTAAAGTTTATGTAGCACAGAGGTAAATTGTTCTTGAAATATCTATTAGAATTTATTTCTAAATTTATCTGGACCTTTTCTTTGTCAACTGTGGTTTATTTAGTATCTTCTTCCAAAATTAGGTTGTTTACATATTCTCTTTTCTTAATCTGGAAATTTTTGTATAAATAGTCATCCATTTAATTTTTTCTCTTCTTTTTTTTTTTGGAGGGGGGAAGGCAGGGCACTTGAGGTTAAGTGACTTGCCCTAGATCACAAGGCTAGTAAGTGTTAAGTATTTGAGGACGAATTTGAACTGAGGTCCTCCTGACTCTGGGGCCGGGTGCTCTGTCCACTACATTTAAATTTTTTTTCTAATCATTTCCTTACAGCTTTGCTTTTTTGTCTCTCATCTCTGCCATTCTCTTTTTTTCTGAGAGTTCAATGCTTTATTAAAATTTTCTACTATTTATTTCTACAGCTACTCTGTACTTTCTGGATGATAGTTAGCTACAACAAGATCTTGGTAGGCTAGAGCATTGAGTTTAATGTAATAAGATTAAATTTATTAATAATTCTAAAAAAGATTAAATATGGGTGAAAATCAGCTTCAAAAGTAAAATATAGAGCAGCATGTTCAGATAGTTTGAAAATTATCTGGGGCTCTTACTATATATATATATACCATGCACAATATGAATTAGTGGCAGTCAAGAGTAAATTATATTGAGTCAATGTAAACTTGCACTGCATTAAGAGAGCCCTAGCTTCAAGGAATAAGAATATCATAGTTTCACTCTATTCTGCACTATTAGAATATATCTGATCAGTATTAAGTTCATTTCTGTGCACCCTAGTTTAAAAAAGACATTGATGGTACACAATGGTACAATTAGAATGGTAAAGTACCTTGAATCTATGCCATATGAAGACTGGTAGAAGTTTAGGTTGGAAAGAAGATCTGGAAGGATATGACAGTTCTTTTCAAGTATCCAAAGAGCTATTGTATGGAATAGTGATTAGGTTTGTACTTTTTGGCATCAGTGGGAAGAATCAGGAGCAGTGAGTAGAAGCTGTGAAGAGGAAAATTTAAACTTACGTCAGGCAAACTTTTCTAACAATTAGAGCTATCCAAAAATAGAACAGGCTGCATCAAGGGACAGTGGACTCCTCTCCTTGGAGGTATTCAAACAGAGACTGGATGATCACTTGATGAGTAGGTTGTAATGGAAATTTGTTTCTGCCTGTGGTTTGAACAAATGGCTGCTGAGGACCATTCCAACTAAAATTCTATGACGCTGTAATTTTAAGCTTTTTATTTTTTGGGTCTTTTTTTTGCTCTTAAGAACTCTAATTTCTATTTTTATGTAGTTATATAATTCTTTTATTGAGGTTTAAAACCACTCTGAGGTTATTATAGTTCTGCCAACTTCTCTTCTCCTATAAATATTATTGTACATATGTTTCCCACTGTACTTGACTTGGTGGTAAATGACTAATAATAGTATCACTGGGCCAAAGGTTGCATTCTCCTTAGTAACTTTTTGACTATAGCTCTAAATTATTTTCCAGAATGGTTAAATTAATTCATTGCTCAACCAATAATGCATTATTGTGCATGTCCACTCACAATCCCTCAAACAATTGCTGTTTTTCTTTTTTTTTTTTGTCATCTTTGCCAATCTTATGATTGTGAAGTAGAACCTCAGAGCCATTTCAATTTGCATTTCTCCTATTTTTAGTGATTTGGAGCATTTTTTCATGTAGTGCTAGTGGTTGATAGTTTGCATTTCTCAATTTGAGAACTGCCTTTTTATATCCTTTGACCCATTTTCAGTGGGAATATAGTTGTGTTATTACAATTTTGTTATTAATTCTGTACATATTTGCCTCTAAAACAAGTACTATCTTAAACGAAATTAGCCATAATATGTAGAAGGAAAAAGGTTGTACTCTGCCATATTAGAATACATCTAGAACATGTCACATTCAGTTTTGGGCACCATACTTTGGGAAGGACATTTCCAAGTTGTAAAACTCACAGAAGAAAGCCACCAGGCTGGCGAAGGGCTTACAGATCTTGCTGTATGAGGATCATTTGAAGGAAATAGGGAGGATTTGAGAAGAGAATATTTGGGTGGTATATGATAGCTGTTTTTTGTTTGTTTCTTTGTTTAATACTATTATAGAAAATAGGAATTAAACTTGTTCAGTTTGGCTCCAAATGGCAAAACTGAGAGCAATGTTTGGTAATTGCAGAGAAACCATTCATCGCTTGATATAATATTTCCTAAAAATCAGAGCTATACAAAAGTGGAATGAGTTATCTCAGGTAGGAGTGGGTTTCCCCTCTGGTAGTGGTAGAACTGTATACTTCCCTTCCCCTTGCCCCACTGGAGTTTTTCTAGAAAGGCTGGATGACTCTTTGTCAGCTATACTTTAGAGAGGTATCTTCTTCAAGTACAGTTAGGACAGGAAGACCTCAAGTGCCTCCTAACTCTGATTCTACAAATGATAAAGTAAATAGAGGACACACTACTTCAGTATGGAATCAATGGCTCTTTGAAGATAACCAGAATTACATTGATCATAACTTTGTTACAGTTTTTAAAATCATCTAAGTTTTATGAAACCATAAACTATATTTTCTTAGAGTGCTCTAAATTATTTCTCCCTGGTTTGCTGTATGTTTACTGTATAAAATGAACTCTTTCTTCCACATAACAGTTTATTTAAACACACAATATGACTTTACTCTTATGATCAAATCATCCTTTTAGTGGAAGGGAGATAATAGAAATAAAATTGGATGTTGGATGACAGGAAGAAATGGTAGATGGACAAATTAGAGGTAATAAAAGGATGAGGCAAGAAGATGAAAGCAATTCCACTGACTTTGGTGAAATTAAATCATTCTGTCTAAGCTCTTAGGTCCCAGTCTTACAACTAATTTTTTTAAAAAAATATTAAACAAAACTGTTATGCCCTTAAGAAGTCAAGAATAAGTGAAGTATAATAGAAAACATACTTGAATAGAAGTTCCTAGACCTTTGTTCTAGTCTGACTAATAATTAGCTGTTATGTACAAAGCCTTTAATCTCTTCTGATCCCTAGTTTTCTCATCTGTAAAATGAAATATTTGGTTCACATGAAATAACATCTATTATAGACCTAAAATTCTATTATCTATGATTCTGTGATTCAATTCAACTCAATCATACAATTTATATCTATTAACAATCTATAATATAATAAATTTATATATATTAATGTAACAATATTAATCTAATAGAAATCTAATATTAATAATATGACATAATAATACAACAAATTTATATCTATTAATACAATAATTTTATATCTGTTAATACAATAAATAAGACAATATTATATCTATTAATTAAGCATCTACCATGTGCTAGGTACTACTATGTACATGGTGCTAGGAATGCAAAACAAAAACAAAAAAAAAATTTTGTTGTGATTCCGATGTCAAGATGTTTTAATAATTCTCTTCCAGTATGTTAGACACTAGAATCTCAGAAGGCTAATATTTTTGTAAGGAATTTTAGTATCTGTGGTTCTTATATCTAACATGATTAATATGCTTTAAATTTTCTCTTTGTCTTTTCTATTAGGAAAGAAATGGAACAATGCTGTGACCCAGCCAATCTCTTTGCTATGACTAAACAAAATTCCCCTATGGGGAAGAGCATGTGGTATGATGGGGAATTATTGTACTCTTTCACCATTGACAATTCAACTTACTCTCTCCTCCCCCAGGTTAGTATCTATCAGTTTGATGTGTTTTAATCACTTCGTATTTCTTTAGATTTGACAATAATGGCTAGTTTGGACTGGGTAGTGGATTCATTAAATTTCTTATTTTACATCTTTTTATGTATATTCTCTCTTCAGTCAGCAACTTTAACATCAACTAGCATTTATATGCTTACTATATGCAGGGAAGAAGAAATAAAGATTAAATACAAAAAGGTCTCTACCCTCTTAGAGTTCACAGGAAATAGAATATATATTTGTGTGAACAAGGGCATGGAGTCAGGAATGTGCAGTTTGTCTAGACTGCGTATGGGTAGAGTAGAAGTGGGTGCATGCCAGTGTAGTATGTTAGAAAGATTTCTGGATTTAGAGTCAGAGGACCCAAGTGTGTATAACAGGCTTTGGAGAAAAATCTCTCCCATGCAACAGGGTTATTTTTACCACTTAACCTCACTTGTAGGTCACTTTTGAGCGAATTTATCATGAGCTTCATGATAAGCCAGGCTTATATTTCCTAGTTAGGAAAATTTCAGAACTCTTGATTAGTCACTTAAGTTCAAAGGTATTAGTCCAATTTATCGAATATTATTTATTTAATTAACTAGAGAAACCCACAGTAATCCTCAGTAATTGCTCATATTTTCTCTCTCTACTAAACTCCAAGTGTCCTAGCATTAAATAAATATCAATTATTGAATATACAACTTATTTATTGCAGAATCAACAACTACAAAGAAATAGACAATTATTTGTATTTAAGCTGTGAGAAAAATAATAGCCAGAGTAACCTTGAACCATCACTGCAACTTCATATGACTTTACTTCTCAAAGCACAGTCCCACATTATTCAGCTCAGTTCATTTAAGATAAAGAGAAAATGCTTGTAACAAATATGAATAATCAAGTGAAGCAAATTCCCTCATTAGTCATGTATTTCTGTATGTCTTTTTCTTGACATTTTGAGTCCATCAGTTCTCTATCAGGAGGTGGATAGTTTGCTTTTCTTTAAAATGTTCTCATTATATAAATTGTTCTTGTGGTTATGCTCATTCATTCTGAAACCATCCATACAGGGATGCCCATTAAAAAACCTATTTTTAATAATTTCTTATGGTATAATAATATTCTAATTCTATTATAGTTATATTCCATAATTTGTTTAGACATTCCTTAATAGGTGGGAAATGCCTTTAGTTTCCAGGTTTTTACTACTACAAAAAGAAATGCCATAATTATTTTTGAACATATGGGTTCTTTTCCTCTTTCCTTGATCTCATTGAGGATATATGTGTTTCCTTTTCTTTGTTCTCTTTGGCGCAGATGTATATTAGTGGTATCCCTAAGGATGCATAAAGCTTAAAGACTTTGGGGGCATAATTACAAATTGCTTTCCAGAAGACTGGACCAATTCACAGTTCAGTTGCATCACTGGAATCTGTTTTCTTGTAATCTCTCCAACATTTGTCATTTTCCTTTTTGGGGAATCATTTTTGCCTTTTTTGCTTTTTGCTTTTTGGAGGCGGGGGGATGCAGGGCAGTTGGGGTTAAGTGACTTGCCCAAGCTCACATGGCTAGTTTTGTGTTAAGTGTCTGAGGCCGGATTTTGAACTCAGGTTCTTCTGACTCCAGGGCCAGTGCTCTATTCACTGTGCCACCTAGCTGCCCCAATTTTTGCCATTTTGTTGAGCGTGAGGAGGAACCTCAGAGAGTTCCATCACCCTTAACAGTCTCTCTAGACTCACTGCTCATAAAGTTCCTTTTTTAATTTTACTTCATGAGTTGACAGTTCTCTCAAGAATTTTTTCATCTTCTTTTTTTCTCTGTCATCCATAGTTTTTCTTCACCTATCTCCATTAATTCTTCATTTTTTTTTCAAAAGCTACCACATCTAATCACCAAATTCTAAACATTCCATTTGGTTCTTAAAATACAGTCATAATAGGTATAAGTTTTGTAGGAAAGTAATTTGAAATAAGAGGCTATATTTTTCCTTGAGGTAAAAATACTTGTGGTACCTCAAAATCATCACTAAGAAGATATTTACATTAATATTCCAAAGAGGTAGAAGAAAAAGAAAAAAAAAGACTGAATATGTATACGTATATTTATTTGCTCTTTTTGTAGTGTCAAAAAAACTGGAAACTAAGGGAGGATGTATTATAGTGATAGTTACAATAATGGTAGGTAAGTGGAATAAATAATACATCTATAACACATCCATGAGTTCAGGATAACATTATACATCATTCAACAATGAATTACTTCTAAATAAATGAGTAACCTTTTTTTCTTTCTTTTGAGGCTACAATATAATTTAGCCTATTTACACTTTGAGTGTTTCTAAGTCATTTGTGGTCTATTGATCTTTAAACTAAGTCAATGTTATGGATTATGTAGTGGAATTTTTAAACTCTCATGCTTGGGCTTTTGTTTGTTTTACTTAGGGTACTGTAGAGCTGAGGTCTCTCCCTTTGTTAGTATTCAGCTTCTCCTAAGTCCTAGGCAAAATTTGGGATTCTTTGTATATTGTCTGTTTTGCTTGAAGCAACGTCCTTTTCAGGAGTTCTCTGTGTGACCTGGAAAGCAAGGTGGGCTTCAGTATTCCAGAGCTGCTGACTCAATGCAGCACTTTCCTTGTGAACATCTTTAAATAGTCCTTTTGTATCAAGCCAACAGATTTTTCCATTTCTTATAGCCACAGGTCTTTGGAACGCATCATCTTCTGGTTTCTTCTTCAGCCTAGAAATCATATTTAAAATATCTCATCAAAATTTTTCTACCTGTGTTTAAAACCTCTTTAATTCCTGCTTCAAACCTCTCCAGTATTTCTCTGAACATGAAAGTCTTTACCCAGAACTTTTGCTACATTAAAAAAAAATAATTTGCTACAACTTTTGATAACAAACTTGGGCCTTTTATCACTTCTTTCTCAGTGCTGATTCTTGAGATAATAGCTTGCTTTATATCAAATTAAAATTCTTCTCCCACTTGCACTTGATATATTTATGGCCGTTGAGTTCACATTTAAACAGGAAATGGTATGCCTTTCTGATTGTATCTTTTAAAAAAGTTATTGTTTATTTATTTTATCATTAAAAATTTCTAAGTTCTAAATTTTCTTTCTTTCTTGTGCTTCTTCCCTACTCACAGAAAGGGAAAACAATGATATCAATTATACATGTGAAGTCGTGCAGAACATATTTCCATATTAGCCACATAGAAAAAAGCAAGAAAAATAAAATGAGAAAATTATACTTCATTTTGTACTCAGGATTCATCAGTTCCCTTTCTACAGGTGAATAGCATTTTGTCATCCTGAGTCCTTTGAAATTGTCTTGGATCATTGTATTGATCAGGGAAGCTAAGTTACAGTTGATCATCACTATAATATTGCTGTTACTGTGTACAATAATCTGCTTCTGCTGATTTCCTTTTGCCTGAGTTCATATAGGACTTTCCATGTTATCCTGAAACCATCTCTCTTGTCATTTTTTATAGCACAATAGTACTCCATCACAGTCATATGCTACAGTTTGTTCAGCTTTCCCCTAATTAATGAGCATCCCCTTGATTTCCAATTCTTTGCCACCGCATAAAGAGCTACTATAAAATTTTTTGTATATATAGGTCCTTGTGTTATAACTGGGTCAAGGGGTATACATAGCTTTATAGCCTTTTGGGTATAGTTCCAAATTGTTCTCCAGAATGGTTGGACCAGTTCACTGCTCCACCAACAGGTCATTAATATACCTGTTTTCTCTTATCCCCCTCCAGCATTTGTCATTTCTAATAGGTGTGAGGTAGTATATCAGAATTATTTTAATGTGCATTTCTCTAATCATTAGTGATTTAGAGCATTTTTATATGCCTGTTTAATTTGATTTCTTCTTCTGAAAACTACCTGTTCATATCCTTTGACCATTTATTAATTGGGGAATGACTTTTTATTAATTTAACTCAATTCCCTATTTCTCAAATATTTTTATTTCTAACTTATTTTTTATTTAATATTTTTGTTCAGTCATTTCAGTTATATCTGATTCTTTGTGACTTTATTTGGCATTTTTTTGACAAAGATACTGGAGTGGTTTGCCATTTCCTTCTATAATTCATTTTATGGATGAGAAAACTGAGGCAAACAGGGTTAAATGACTTGCCCAGGGACATATTTCCAGTAAGTATCTGAGGTCAGATTTCAACTTAGGAAGATGAGCTACTACCTAGCTGCCCTTTATTTAATATATTTATTTTTAATATTATTTATTTTTTACTTATCAACTATAGTTCTCAAATGTAGCTTTCATATATTTGAGAAATGAGGTCTTTATCAGACAAATATGTAAAAATTTATTTAACTAATTTATTTAAATATAAGTATTATTTATTTTTATTTATCACCTATATTTCTCAAATATAGTTTCCTTATATTTGATAAATGAGGCCTTTATCAGAGAAACTTAAATTTTTTTATATTGCTTCATTGTCTGTGGTAAGTTTTAGTAACATGTAGTTTTCCTGATTATCTCTTTACTCGTATCTATTTTTGCTTTTGTTTTGTCTGAAATCATGATTGCTATTCCTACCTTTTTTTTTTAACTTCAGCTGAAGCATATTGAATTCTGCTCTTTATTTTAACTCTCTGTGTGTCTTTCTATTTCAACTGTGTCTCTAGTAAATAACATATTATTTGATTATGGTTTCTAGTCCATTCTGTTTTATGGGTGAGCTCATCCCATTCACATTCATAGTTATGATTACTGTGTACTTCCCTCTATCCCATTTTCTTCTGTTTATCCTTCTCTCTCTCTCTCTCTCTCTCTCTCTCTCTCTCTCTCTCTCTCTCTCTCTCTCTCTCTCTCTCTCTCTCTCTCTCTCTGTCTCTCTCTCTCTCTGTCTCTCTCTCTCTCTGTCTCTCTCTCTCTCTGTCTCTCTCTGTCTCTCTGTCTCTCTCTGTCTCTCTCTGTCTCTGTCTCTCTGTCTCTGTCTCTGTCTCTGTCTCTCTCTCTGTCTCTGTCTCTCTCTCTCTCTCTCTCTTTTTAAAGCATTTGGGGTTAAGTAGCTTGCTCAAGGTTACACAGCCAGTTATTTTGTGTGGATGCCAAGTATCTAAGGCCAGAACCAATCCCGGGTTTCCTGACGCCAGAGCCGGCATTCTTACTCAATGCGCTACCTGCCCGCCCCTATCCTTCTCTCTCTTTTTATCTTGTTCCTCCTAAATAGTCTGTTTTATTTTTGACAACTGCCTCCCTTAATCCTCCCTTCTTTTTACCATTACCTCCTCCCCTTCTTCTTATTCCCTTCCCCTCCTATTTTTCCTGTTGGGTAAGATAGATTTCTGTACCCAACTGAGTGAGTGTGTATGTGTGTACACACACACACACACACACACATATTCTGAAGAGAATGAGGTTTGAGTATTGCCCACGCCTTCCCCATTTCCCTCTCCAGTGTAAAAACTCTTCATTGTGTTCTTATGTGGGATAATTTTCACCATTCTATCTCTCCCTCCATCTTTCTCCCAGTGCATCCATCTTTCTTACTTCCTATTTTTTTTTGAGATCATCCCAACATAAATCCATGCACCCATGCATTCTTTCTATGTAGATTCTAATTAACCCAATAGTGATAGAATTCTTAGGAGTTGCATATTTCATTTTCACATATAGCAATCTAAGCAATTTAACTTTATTAAGTATCTTACGAGTACTCTTTCATGTTTACCTTTTTGTGCTTCTCTTGAGCCTTGTGTTTGCAAACACAAGACTCAAGAGAAGCACAAAAAATTACTGTATGTAATTTTCTATTCAGTTCTGGTCTTTTCATCAGCGGTGCTTGGAAGTCTTCTATGTCATTAAATATCCATTTTTTTCTCCCTGAAGGATTATTTTTAGTTTTGCCAGGTAGCTTATTCTTGGTTATAATCCTATTTCCTTTGCCCTCTGGAATATCATATTCCAAGCCCTCCACTAATTTAATGTAGAAACTGCTAAATTTTATGTGATCCTAACTGTGGTTCTGAAATACTTGATTCATTTCTTTCTGGCTGCTTGCAGTATTTTCTCCTTGATCTGGGAACTTTGGAATTTGGCTATTAATACTCCTGGGAGTTTTCATTTTGGGATCTCTTTAAAAAGGTGATTGATAGATTCTTTACTTTTCCATTTTATCCTCTGGATCTAAGATATCAGGGCAGTTTTCCTTTATAATTCCTGCTGTGTATACTTCTGACCAACCCCATCCTGGTGTCACAGACCTCTCCTGCTGACTGTCTATGTTGTTTTAGACTGGAAAAAAAATGTCTCTTCCTGACCTTTTGTTGGCTCTGCCCCTCCAAAATTTGATCTGAAGCATTACAGACATACTTTGGAGATATTGTGGGTTCCATTCTAAACCCCTGCAATAAAGTGGATATGACAATGAAGCAGAAATCGCATTAAAGCGAATATAGCAATAAAGCAAATCACATGAATGTTTTGGTTTCTCAGCACATATAATAGTTATGTTTACACTATGCTGTCATCTATTAAGTATGCAATAATATTATGTCTAAAAATACATACCTTAATTAAAATACTTTGTTGCTAAAAATATGCTAATCTTCATATGAACCTTCAGCAAATCATAATCTTTTTAGTGGTGGAGAGACTAGGCTTGATACTGATGGCTGCTGAGTGAGCAGTGTAGTGGTTGGTTAAGGTTGGGGTGCCTGTGGTGATTTCTTTAATGAGATAATAATGAAGTTTGCCACATTAATTACCTCTTCCTTTCACTTGAACACTTAGAGGTCAATGTACAGTTATTAATTGTCCTAACTTCAATATTATTGTGTCTCAGGGAATAGGGAGGCCCAAGATAGGATGAGAGATGAGGAACAGCTGGTCAGTGGAACAGTCAGAACATGTGCAGTTCATGTGCAGTTTGTCTCCCCCTCCCCATTACAATAGTAACATCAAAGATCATAGCAGATTATTGTAACAGATATAATAATAATGAAAATTTTGAATATTGTGAGAATTACCAAAATGTGACACAGAGACATGATGTTGGAAAAATAGTACCAATAGACTTGCTTGACACTGGATTGCCACATACCTTCATTTTGTAAAAAAAAAAAATCTTGCAATATCTTTGAAGCACAATAAAGTGAAGCATGATAAAATGAAGTTTGCCTGTATTTTAAAGTTTTTTGGAGGGGAATGGTAGGAGAGTTCAGCTGTATTGCTGCCTCTCCTCAGACATCTTGGCTTGGCCCCCCACTCTGATTATATCTTGATAGTGGTACTCTGTGTGTATGTGAGAAAGACTAATGAGTTCTTTCTTATTCTTTTTTGGGTCTGGGTTGATCTCCATCCCTGGTCCCATATTCTTTTTTAGAAACTGATACTTTGGGATTCATTTTCTCACATGGAAATGAGCCTTCTTTGTTCATATGGCCATCCAGGCCATAGGTATAACAAAAGAGACATTTGCGACTTCATTTATACCTTATTGGCAGTGCTCCTGTATCAGGATTTATTAACCTTTTATCTCTTGGCCTTTCACCTTCACAAATAAAATAATTTTGCCCATTCTAGGACTCTGTGCTGTGGCTGCTGCAATCTCTCTAACTCTCAGATTTCTTCATCTGATGCAGTGGAAACTAGCTTCAGAAACATCTACAGGTCTGCTGGCTCCTTCTGACTCGAGTTCCCTTCAGTCTCCTTGTTATCAGACCCCTTTTTTCTCAATACAACCTTTACATTCTATATCAACTCCTCCTTCTCCTGAGAAAGGAGGGTGTAAATTAGTTTCTAGGTATTGCCTCTTTCTGTTAATGTATTTGTGCATGATCTAATAGATTGGGTGATTCATAGAACTTTAACTGAATGGACTCTCCAGCTATAATGTCTCTATGAATTACCTTTCAATTTCTCAATTCTTTCATCTTTCTTTTTAAATATCCTGACAGTGCTGCTGTTTCTCTTTTCTTAGTCTATTCCTAAATTAAGGAGAGTTTCTAGCTTTAAAAATGCCTCAGAATAATTATTAAACATTGTTCTCAGTTTTAAAAGTGATGACAAATTTGTAGCACTTTGCTAGCTATTCCTTAAGCATTCAGTCTACAAAGTAACAAATAATGAAATAATAGTTACATCAAACTAATATACAAAAAATAAAACAGAAAAAAGACAAGCCACTGTCATTAATTGTTAAAGCATTATTAGGCACTTTGTATATAAGATTTCTGAGAAAATACCTATGGGAAAAGAAAAATAAAAAATCCAAGTCAGAGGCTCTCATGTATAGCAAGGTTTAGAGGACATGTCACCATGTAAAACAGGGTTTGGAGGACAACATTTTGTGTGTAGCAAGGTTATTTGGGTTACCAACCTTGTTTATAAGTTATACTTCCTCCTGCTACTTGACTTTTTACCATATTAAATCTTAGCATCCTGAGTTCAAGAGTAATCCAATGTTATATTTGAATATTTCCTAATTAATTAATAAATTTTTAACATAACTCATAAGCTTAGTACCCTCAGTCTGTTTCATCAAATATTATTTATTTGATAAAATACAGAAACCGGGCGGCCAGGAAGCACAGAGAGTAAGAGCACCAGCTCCAGTGTTGGGACGACCTGGAGATCGAATCCCGGGCTCAGACACTTAGCACCCACCCAGAAACACCTGGCTGTGTACCCTCGAGCAAGTTACTTCACCCCGATTGTTTAAAAAAAATAAATAAATAAAAATAAAATACAGAAACCTTTTTTTCCATAAATATATTTTCATGTCTTTATATTATTTAAACCCTGAATCTGCTAGGATTAAATAAATATTGAATATTTACTGAATAAATTATTTATTAACAATAAAATCAATAATGAAATCATAGGCAACTATAATATTTTAGCTGTGAGATTATGAGAGTCACCTCATACCATTACTATAACTCTGGATAACTTTTCTTTACCTCTGAAAACACAACACCACAGCATTCATTTCATTCCAGATAATAAAGCTTGTTTTTCCTTATAGAATAGTGGAGTTAATATCTGTATATTCATGTGTATTATACATGTGTATATACATGCACACATATATACATATATATATGCATGTACAATATTATCCTACTAGATTATATGATATCATGTTATATTTATTTTATTAATCATATCATCTCATTCCACGTAAGACATGGAGGCAAAGAGTGATAGGGACAGAGGAGATGTCCAGAATCAGATCCAGATCGAGACCCAAAGTGCTCTAGGAATATTTGAGAGAGAGAAAATACTTTGATCTAGAGGTGAGAGGAGGATTAGAATTTAATCTTAATTTGATAAGTAAAAAGGAACCACTGAGCAGTAGAATGATAATCATATCTATGCATAAAGAATATTAATCTGATATCAATATGAAGGCTGGATATGAGGTGATGGGGAGAGAGTGAAGGAGGCTAATTAGAAAGCTGTTGCAGGAGTTCAAGGGCATAGTAATGAGATCCAGTCCTCTTGGGGTGACTGTGAGGGTAATGAAGAGGGGACTGATTTAAGAAATTTTGCTGAGATTGAATTGGCAGAAGTTAATAACTGATTGGATGTAGGGGGTGTAATTATACAAAGTAGGTGCTTTAAATTGATCTCATGGACCAAGATGGGCTGTGACTGGGACTCATAGATCTAGGTCCCTGGGAGCAGACCTGGGAGTACACAGGTAGCCTACTTGGGCCATGACTGTTGAGATTGCTTGCTGGCATTGTATCTCCTTGATGTACTTTTAGTAATTAAACTATTATATTTTTACCTCCCTTACATGTTGAAGTGATTTACGAAGAACATTATGGATCTAGAGGGATATTGTCAGTGAGTAGGGATAAAAATGCGTCAAGTGAGTATGTGAATATGGTAGTGATAGAAAATCCAATGCCCTGTTCCCTTGAATCTGTGGGGGACTGCCTGTTACACTTATGTAAGCAAAACATCTCCTTCCAGAATATTTTCTGATTGTATTCTTACACAGGTTATCTGGCCTCACTGACAGTGAAAAACCCAGTTATTAGGGCTATAACAAAATTATGGACCCTTAACAGATTAAGTTCCCCCTCATTCTTCTCTTCTCCTGATCCTCAATCTCCCTTTCTCTCATCAACTAGAGAGATGTACTGGGGATCAATGGAGTAGCAGAAATTACCACTCACTTTTAGATTCCAGACTCTCTTCTTTTCTTCTAATTTAGGAAGATATTGCCTAGCTTTAGCCTTCTGCATAGGTTATTATCTTTATTTTGGTGGAGAGACAGGAGGGAAAGAGATTCCAATTGGAGAAAGGATTCTGTGTGGGAATGATTTGGCCAGAACTGTATCACTTTTCTTGGCTATCACTGGATAGCCCAAGGTTCTGGCAGGCACCTAACTGATTTTGCATGCTTGGATTATTTGATAAAAGCTATTAGGGGAGAGAATATATGTCAAGGAAGAGAGATTTACAGAGAATGAAATCACTTGGAAATGAGCAGAGGGTGTAGTAGGAATGTTATGGACTGCAGCTGTGTTGATAGAATCTTAAAAATATTTTCTTTTGGTTTAATCAAAACACGGACAATTCATCATCAGCCTCCTGCACTAATCCCTGCTGAATGAATGAATATGTATTGGATTCCATTCCCAAGGTGAATCTAGTTATTTCTTTGCTGCGTAAGGATTTACAGGGACTACATAAATGGAAAAATAACAAAACATTATTTGCTTGTTTATATTTCACATAGTTCCTCAAGAAAGATATTCATTTTTAGCTACTTTACCCTGCCCCAGAATTTCCTGTTTATTTCATAAGCCACGGGATTGGACATAAAGGAACAGAGCAAGTCTTCACCAGCTTGTACAAACCAAACAAGTAAGAATTTACCAAAATTTTCAGATTTTCTAAAATCTATACCACAAAGAGAACGAGCTGCAACTCTTATAAACAACCAATCTATTTATTTGATGAAGATATTATCTCATATAGAAGTTCTAATAATATCCATATTTTCACTCTAGCTTTCCATATTTTCTAGAGTTACATTCATCTTTATACTTCCTTATAGCCACACTTAGTTTTTTTTTTATCATTATAATCCAGGGAATTATCATAGTACAAATGCTTTTGAAGTCTTTAGCTTAGCCTCCATATGCTCTTACAGATTTAAAGCATAGGATTTCTGTAGGAAATGAAAGGAGAGGTGATGTAGAAAAAAATGATAATTAGCTTCCTGTACCAGTGAATAAATAAACTTGTTGGCCCTGAGATTTGGGGAAAAAAGGAAGTGATAGAGAACACTACAGTTTCTTTAGCCATTAGTTGGTCAGTCATTTGATTAATCAACATTTATTAAGGGCCTACTAGCCTACTAGATATCTATCGGGCATTGTGCTAAGTACTGGGGGTGCAGAGAAAGGCAAAAGACAGCCTTGCTTTCATGGAGCTTACAGTCTAAATGGAGGAGACAGCATTGCAAATAACTACATACAAACAAGCTAGATACAGGATAAATTTGAGATAACAGAAGGAAAGCAATAGAATCAAGGGGGATTGGAAAAGGCTTCTTGTAGAAGGTCAGATTTTAGCTGGGACTTGAAGGAAGCCAGGAAAACCAGGAGATGAGATAAGGAGGGAGAACATTCTAGGCATGGGGGCAGTCAGTGAAAATGCTTGAAGTTAGGAGATGGAGTCTCTTGGTTCAACAGTACAAGTTTGGTAATAGAATAAGATCCTAGATTTAAATCTGGAAGGGATATTAATATATCACATAGTCCAGCCCCTTCATTTATGAAACCAAGGCTCAGACAGGTTAAGTGCCCTGGCCAAGATCAAGAAGATACAGAGTGACAGACCTTGAGATTCAAACCCAGAATGTCTGACTCCAAACTGAAAGTTCCTTCTTCTAAAACATAGCTGTTACTGAGGTAAATAAGGATGTTTTATTTATTTATCAGTTCCACTATGTAAAATATTAATTAATTCAACAAACATTTGTAAAGTTTCTATTATGTGTGAAGTGGTATGTTAGGGAGGTGATGTTACAGATGTAACAACCCCTACTTTGATAACACTGACGGTCTCATAGAAGAGATGAGTCAACAATATGTCCAATACAGAACTGAAATAAAAGGAATGCAGATAAAATGTGCAAGAAGAGGAAAAAGTTATTTCTGATGGCTAATAATAGGGGAAGACTTACAGGACTATAGGATTATGAATGGGAAGAGACCTACCTTAGATATGATGTATTTCAGACCTCTCATTTGAGAGGCAATTCAACTAAAGTTCAGAGCAGTTCAAGTAATTTGCCCCATATCATACAACTGATGAGTAGCAGTCATTCTTGGAAGTTTCATTTCAGCTGAGCCTTGAAGTATGGGGAGGAGTCATTCAGGCAAACTGAGAAGGAAAACTATTCCATTTGGAGGAAACTGTAAGCAAAGGCACATAGGTGAAAAAAATGTAGTGAGTGGGTAGTCCCTTTTGTTAAAAATATAATCTATGTGAAAGCGAGGCCATTGGAAATAAAAAGTTGGTTCCATCTTCAGATAGTGTGTCAGTGGGGACTGGATGCATGGTACCCCTGGGTTATTCCCAGTTCTAGCAGAGGCCAACTGAAATAAGGGAACTATTTCTACCAAAAAAAAAGGAGTGGCAAGGAGAAGCTACAGGAATTGGGATTCTCTGTCTTGAGAGACTGGAGGGAGGGACTAGTCAACAGTATAGTTTTCCAGTCTGGGAAGAGTTGGTCCACTCAGCATGGTTGCTGGTGGTGGGGGAGGAATAATCATGATGATGCTAGGAGAAAAGAGAAAGTGTTGAATGAAAGGTGACCCATTCGATGCTATAAAAAGGGTCTGAGCTGTTGACTTTTAAAATAATTGAATTATTTGCACATCATCTGTATGGAATTCATTTAAAGTTAAAATAAACCCTTATTTTTCCCGTTCTTTCCTCTGGGTTGCCAACCCCATGGAAGCAGGATGGGCTTGTCATGCTTAGAAAAAAAAAGTGGTTGAGTTTCTTTGAGCAGCTCCCCCACCTCATCGTGGTTTCTCATTTATTCCCATGTGAGAGTCTGGAAACCACCCCACAACTAGAGATCTCCTGGTAGAAAGAGAAGGAGAGGCAAGGGAGCCCTAAGTTCCCCCACACTGAGTTTCCTGATGCTGGACAAAGACTCAAAGCAATAGTCATTTCTTCGATCTAGAATGGTGTAGGTTTCTCTCTCCCCACTGATGTAAACTCCATTTGTGAAGTGAAGATTTTTCAGGGATTTGAAACAGTAAAGGCTGAAAGACAAGCTTTAACAAGTCAGAGAAGCTTTATTTTGGCCAGGCCTTGTTCTGCACTTCATCTGTTTCTGGGGTGATAGGGAAAAGAAGAGCTAGGAGGTTGAGACCGGATTTTGTGTGCCCCTTTCCTACAGGTGGGACAAGCATTGAGCATGGGAACCCAGGAGAGTGAAAATGGTCTTGGAGTTATAACACTTTAGTCATAATCCCAATGCTGCTGCTTGCTTACAAGTGTGATTTTAGACAGTTCACTTATTCTCTCCAGACTCCGTATCATCATCTGGAAAGTGAGGAGAATGTGTTCAGTGACCTCCAAGGTCCTTTCCAACTTGAAATCTTGTGATTCTCTGAGTCCTCAGAAGCTCAGCCCAAAACTAGAGAGCTAGAAGAGGCCACACCTATGTTTCCTTCCAACCCGGAGCCTTTAGGACTGAGTGGTCCCAGGGCTGCAGAGGAAAATGAGGCCGGAGTCAGGGGAAGACGTCGGAGCTCTTCATTTCCTGGGGGATCTTGCCAGAGTTTTTGTGTTTCCATTTCCTCAGTAGCTATTCTGTGTCTCAGAACAGAAGAATCCCTTAGAATGAAGTGCTTAGGGACCTCTTGATATTAGATAAATAGGCAGGATTCCAATGCCAATTTCTCTGTTGTCCTGAGGATGGGTGGGAAGGGAGAGAAGGGAGCAGTGGAAGGACAGTCACATAAGGATATATTGGATGAGGGACAGCAGCTTCAGTAAGCCACCCACAGCAGCTGTTTCTTAACATCTGGGGCTCATTGCCTAATTCTCTCCTAATTAGTCTCTAGATTGCTGCTCCTAGTGGGATGGTTCTAGTTTAAATACAGAGCAACCACCCTATTATTCCTTTCATCTGGGGTTCTCAGGTGAGTCCCTTCACCCCCATTGCCCCCCAAAAGCTCAAGTACTGAACCCACTTTTCAGATGGGGAAGTAGAGTCTCCAGGAAGAGAATTATATTCTCCCCCATCCCTGATCTTGGACCTCATCATCTCTTCCACCCTTCCTCTAAGTCTTTCTATCCATCACCTTCACCAACCCCTTCCACCCCTCACCCAACCAACACCAACTTAAGGGACCCATCTCTCTCCTAGCTTTTGAGGCTTCAATGCTTTTGATCTCCAAGGAAAAAGGGAAAAGTTTGCTCCTTTTTCCAGGTTGCTTGGGGCATCTGCTGGGGTCCCCAGCAGCCCTAGCAGATGTGGAAAAGGAGCAGAAATGCTGTTCACACTTTTAAATTGTTGCCCAATTAAATTGTGGTCCAATTCTCTCTCTCCCTCCCTCCTCTTGGCCCCCCCCCCTTCCCCATCTGTCTCTCTGTCTCTGTCTCTCCCCATAGGTCCATAGGATCATAGGTTTAGATCTGGGAGGGACATAAGAAATTATTTATGTTGCAGAGAAATTAAAAGTTTCTTTGGGGTTATATCAGTGGCAAAGCTGGGATTTAAACCCAGGTTTTTTGACTTCAAATCCAGTCCTCCTTCCACTGACCACTGAATGAGACTGTCAGGCATTTTAAAAGTTCCTGATAGGCTAGAATAACAGGACTGTCGTATCCTTAGTCCTGGATGCTATGCCTCTAATGGACACCAAGCTAATGAATATCTATGCATTAGTTTCTTTTTTGGCTGCCATATTGTTTTATTATTGATTTATATTGAGCTTGTTGTCTTCTAAATTCCACAGATCTTTCTATAATTGTTGTCTAACCATGCTTCCCCTCTCTTATACTTGTGAAATCAAATTTTGGACACCACCAATACTTATTAAATATCATCTTATTCAATTAGCCCAATGTTCTAGCCCATCAGGAACCTTTTTGAAACTGACACTGTTATTCACTGTGTCTGTGATACATTCCAATATTGTGACATTTGCAAATCAGATAAAGAGCTCAGTTAATCAGCAAGGATTTACTATGTGCCAAGTAAGAGAAATACCATGGAGTAATAGATAATTGGCCATCTTTAGCATCAAGGAGACCTGAGTTCCAGTCCCAACTTTGGCTGTATAACCTTGGGGAAGTCACTTAACCCTTTACTGACAACTTCCTGATACCATAAATTCCATTTGCACAAGAAATTCCCTGTACCAATGAAGTCAGATTTGGATCATATACCAGGCACTGAGGGGATATAATGACAGAAAGAAATCAGTCCTTGACTCCAAGAAGCTTACTTTCTGTTGACATAATACAACATGTTTATAAATAAGTAAATATTAAATATACACCAAATAAATAAAAAGTGATGAAATTTGTCACAATTGAAAATAAGGCAGACTGAATCACAAAATACTGATCATAACCAATTTATTGGTAAGGCTAATAGTTACCAATAAATGAGGTCTCTCAGCTCCTTAGTAAACCAAAAGACCATGAAGTGGGACGAGTTAACCTTTTTTATAGTTCTTCTGGGAAGCAAAGAACAAAGCACAGGATGCATCACAGCTGGAAAAACAATATGATTGGTTACAAAGTCCGAAGTGTTATCGATGATGAAAAACAATTTGATTGAATGGAAGTGTGGAATGTAAAGCTAGCTACAACTTCTTCTTCCACCTTGTTGTTCTGGAAAGCTCGTTGGTGGTGTCTACCTCCATGGTTAGTTAATGTCACAGCTATAACAGACTAGACTTTCTAGAAGGATGGCCAGTGTTGCAGGGATAACAGATTTTCTGGCACCTACCTGCATCTTGCAAAGCTCATTAGGGAAATAACAGATTTCTCTTAATTGTATATGGTCAGCAAGAGGTATAGAGATAATGTATTTCTTTGAATTAGGGTGGTTTGTTGGACAGCTGAAATTTTCAATTTAATTCAGAGATGGAAACTGAACTAAACTTAACTCAAAGACATGAGAGACAATTTTACAACATATTGGTGGTGAGAGAGAATAGATTCAATTACAAAATGGAATCAGAATCAATTTGATTTTCTTAGGGTGGGACACCAACAACTGGCAAAATAAGGAAAATCCTCTTGAAATAGGGAGCAGTTGAGGGTTCAAAGAGAGGGAGATGAAGAGGAAGAACATTCCAGGAACATGGGAGATCCTAAAGAGATGATAAATCACAGACTAGGAGTAACAAGTACATCAGTTTGTCTGGAATTTAGCATGTCAGTTATCTACCGTGCTGCAAGCCATCTCTTTTGTTTTCTTTTCATAACATATTTTATTTTTTAATTTTATTTCTCGTCATTGATGAGTAATTCTATGCATTAAACTGGCAGTAAATGATATGTAAGCTATCTCCTCTTGGCTATTTACAAGACTCTTTTTAGTCTGAAAATGTAGAACTTATTTAATATATTTCTGGGTGAGTTAAATTTTTGGTTCCTCTTTGACATTATCCTGAAGATTTTATTGACATGTACTTTGCTATTTTACAAACTTCCAGTAAATTTTCTTGTTTTATCTCCTGAAATGTGGTCCATAGGCTCATTGTTTCATCTTGTTTTTTTGGGGGGAAACTAATGGTTTTCAGACTGTAAGAGTAAGTTTTGTCAGTCAAGCAAGTTGCTCTGGTTTGGAGCAGGGCTCTCGAGGTCACATGTGGCCCTCTATGTCCTCAAGTGCAGCCTTTGACTAAATCCAAGCTTCACAGTACAAATCCCGGATTTTTGTTCTGTGAAATTTGGATTCAGTCAAAGGGCTGCACTTGAGGACCTAGAGGGCCCACTCCTGGTGGAGATACTTCAAATGTTTATGTAATATGTTTTTATTCTATTTTTCTCTTTCTCTGCATTATTTGTGTTGTGTCCACTGTTTTCTTTTTTAAGTATTCATTTTTTTGTTGAGATTTCTCACCTCCATTGTAAACTATTCTCTTGCTTCTCTTTCAAATTCCCCTTTAAGAAGTCTAATCTCTCTTTTTATGTCCTTTAGTTCTGTTTTCCTTTGGGTAGGGTTTAGATGCCATATAGAATACCGTGTCCAATTTTTGGCAAAACATTTTAAGAAATACGTAATAAGATGGAGAACATTTAGAAGAGGAGAGTTAGTATGGTGAAGAGCCTGACATTCATGTCATTTGAAGATTGAGCTAGGAATGTTTAGTTTGAAGAGAAAAACAGAGGAAATGATAGCTATTGTTAATTATTTCAAGATCTATAACATGCAAGAGAGATTAGACTTGTTCTGCTTTGCCCCAAAGGAAAGAACCAGGAGCAAGAGAAAGATTGCAAAGTGGCAAATTTGTGCTTGATGAGAGAAAAACTATCCTGAAAATTAGAGTTACACAAATGGTATAGTAAGAGGAATAGCCTGGTTTAGGAGGGTGGTAGATTCTTCCTCACTGGAGCTATTCAAGCAAAGCCTGGATGATCATTTCTTGAGTATGTTGTAAAGGTGATTATTTTATGTTTTTGGTAAAGCCACTAGGTAATGCAATGATTAGGGTGTGTCACTTGGAGTCTGAAATATCTGGGTTCAAGAGATGTGCTTCCAGGAACTCGTTAATTTTCACCATATGCATTTACAACTTAGAAATCAGTCACTATACAAATCAGATATTGATTTATTATTTTGCTAATTGTCTAGATTTAAGAAAATGTTATTATTGCAAATTGAATGTAAAAGTATGGGCATGCATTTCCCCCCAGAAAGCCTAGTTGTTGAATATTTACTAGTATATTCTGTATTGCTCTATAAACATTGCTTGAGCTCAGTACAAGCACAGTACAAAGATCAGGGAATGAAATCATCACCAGCCTGGAGCCCTGATGACAGTAGGTTAATAATAACAAATATAAATAATAATAATGATAGTGATAACTGGCATTTATATTGGATTTAGAGGTTTATGAAGTACTTTACATCTATTTTCTCATTTAAGCCTTACAACACCCTTGTAGTTGTGTGACCTTAGTTAGCTAAGTCCCTTAACCTTTCTGTACCTTAGTTTTCTCATTTGCAAAAGAGGATAATAATAGTACCTACCCCACAGGATTGTTGGGAAGATCAAGTGTGACTATATATGTTCATATATATAATGCCTTGAAAACATTAAAGTGTTATACGAAGGCGATTGTTGTTGTTGTTATCTGGAAGGCCATTGAGATTGGTGCCAGCTCTGAAGTTTTGTGATACTGTCTGTGAAATCTGAGCATTCTTCTGCATGAACAGAATTATAGATGTTCAACAGCAATAAAAGTAAAGATTGGTCAGACTTTAAAATGAAAACTCAGCAACAACAGCAGAAAATTCATATGACATAAAAATGGTGCTTACATGCTGCAACGAAGAGACATGGATAATTGTCTTTCAGAATTTGTCCTTTTTCTGAGGGTTTTTGAGGGAATAAGAACATCTATGGGTTAATGCCAGGAAAGGCAATCAAACAGGAGTTTTCTATAGGAAGAGAGATAAAAGGGGGGGGGAAGAATTAGGGTCTCACAGGTAAAGGCCATTAAAATAATGGAGAGCTTGAAGTATGTATAGAATGTACACACACATATATATGCCTATTTGTGTCTAATAGTAGCCATCTCTAGGGCGGGGGGAGGGGGAAGGAGGAACAAATAAAAAAAGAAATGTACATGATAATTTTGCTGTATATTTGAAAGGAATAGCAAGTTGTGTATAGTAGATATGTAGTTTCATGAATAATCATCTTTTTTATTCTACTATGTTATGAAAATGCTTGTTTTATTCCAAAAATTAAAAATAAAATAAAATTTTAAAAAATAATGGAGAAGGAGGGAAGAGAAGTGAACCAATGAACCATGTTCTTATCTAACTGGGACAAGGAGAATTTAAAAAAGTTTATGTCAATAAAAGCAGAATTAACAGTTCTAGATCTAGGCTGCGAGTTGGGTGGGGTGTAGGGTGGAGTATACAAATGTGAAAAAGTAGACTAAGATTTTTTTTTTTTTGCTTTTTGGAGGGCAATTGGGGTTAAGTGACTTGCCCAAGGTCACACAGCTAGTTTTTGTGTTTTGTCTGAGGCTGGATTTGAACTCAGGTCCTCCTGACTGCAGGGCCCATGCTCTATTCAGTGCACCATCTAGCTGTCACTAAGATAATTTTTTTTCTCAAGCAAAATAAATTTCTGGTATTCAGTGTTGTTTTTGGGGAAGCATTTTTTGGGGAATAATAGTTTTTTTTGGGGAAAAGAAAATAAGCATTTATTAAACTCCTAGGCACTAAGCTAAGTGTTTTAGAAATGTTATCTCATTTGACCTTCGAAACAACCCTGGGAGGTAGGTGCTATTTTTATCACTATTTTACAGTTGAGGAAACTGAGGCAGACAAAGGTTATATGAATTGCCCAAGGTCACACAGCTAGCAAGTGTCTGAGGCCATATTTGAACTAAAGTCTTCCAGGCTCAGTGATCTCTCCATTGCTTCAAAGTTAAAGAGACTACACATAAGCCAGGAGAGAGCAATATTTCTCTATTCACAAAATCTATGGTAATAGAAAATCCTAAAGAATCAGCAAAAATGATTAAAGACAGGTGTTGCTGTTCAGTCAGTTTCAGGAGACCTGCCCGGTCAAAACTATTTTCACAATATTTCTAAGATACTATTTGCCTATTAAAATACTCCTCCTTTTCCCAACTACATATCTATGTGGGGCCAGATTTTCTTTATGTGTTTCAATGAAAACAATATATTGTAACAGATCGATTGCAGACGTAGATATGAGAATCCAGCTCTCTTTTATTAAACTGCATATTAGAGAAATTCAAAAAATGTAGAAAACAATACTACTCTTTCCACTATTTGATTTTTGCTTTGGAAAGTATACTTTTCATGAAAACGTGTTATTTATGTTAACATGTTACAGATTTACTATGATATTAAATAAATATTTTTAAAATATCCATTTAAATTTCTAACATGGCAGATATCAATAAATATAACCCGCATAAACAAAAGCTCTTGGAGGTCCTTAATTTTTAAGAGACACCAAAAAGTTTGGCAACCTCTGTCCTAAAGCATAGATTTGGCTAGTGATTCAGCTGCTCAAGAAGCTCTAATGTCTTTCTATTATAGCTAGGATAAGATACAAACTCCTACACTGGCATTTAAAGCTTTTCAAATGATAGCTCCAGCCCATCTCTACATTGATTATAAATGAATTCCGAAATTGTGTTCTGTACTTCAGTCAAACTGGCTTGCTGCTCCCCATGTGCAGCATTCTTTCTCCTGCCTATGTACAGACCATTCTCCATGGCTGAGATGCTTTGTCTTCCTTTGCCTCAAGGAAACCTCTAGATTCCTTCAAGACTCAATTCAGCTTCCCCTTGGAACACAGACTCTTGCCCCTAGATCCTCCATCACTTCTCAAATCTAGCTCTCCTTAGGTTAGGGATTAGTTTTTTCTTGCTTCTATTTGTATCCTGATTATTCAGAACAGTGTCTGGCACATGGCAAATGCTGAATAAATTATCTTTCATTCCTCCACGAGCTTCTAGAAGAGGTTTTTTCCTTGGATCTCAATGATTAGTGCTTCTTACTAAAATTACTTTTTGTTTTGTACATATTATCTTCTCTGTGGACATCTTGTCTGACTCTTCCCCTTCCCCTCTCCCTAACAGTAGAATATAAGTTTCTTGAGGTCAGATTCTGGTTTTTAAATTTTTTTTAATCCCTACACCTAAAGCAGTGTTTTGCACATAGTGAGTATTTAACAATTATTTGTTGAATTTATAGAGATGAAACTATAATTTTCACACAGAAGCAAAATAGGAAAAATAATTTGGAAAAAGTTTAAGATTCAAAGCTAGACTATACTAACATAAAATCATTATACTCCTCAAGAAGTACAAGACGCAAATTAATAAAATTAGACAAAATTAATATGGAAGAAGAAATTAAAAATATCAAGGACGATATAATAAAAAGCTTAGCAAATAGAGGAGCTTGGCATTAACAGATTTCAAATGATATCATAAAGCAGTAATTATCATAGGATGATGAATAAATAGCTGTTTGGCACCTTAGACATCATCAAGTCCAATTCTCTCATTTTACAGATGAGGAAAATGAGATGCAAATAATTTGCCCATGTCATTCAGCTTTGAGGCTTTGATAGAAAATGATGGAACAGTATGTAAAAGAAGAAATGCAAGTTATAAACAGTCATATGAAAAATTGTTTGAAACAAGCAATACTTAGAAAAATGTAAATTAAACAACTCTGAAGTATCACCTCACACTGATCAAATTGGCAAGGATGGTAACAGATGGGAGAATTCAATGTTGGAATGGCTGTGGGAAGACAGGCATGCTAATTCATTGCTAATGGAACTATACATGGGCCCAACTGCTCTGGAAAACAATTTGGAATTATTCAAGAAAAGCTACTAAATTATTCATGAGTATTTGTTGGAAAGTGTTCATTGTATCAAAACAAAATGTATTATTTTTAAAAAGCCAAAGAGGTTGAGGCAAAATTATAGAAAGCCTTGAGTACCAAGACTTCCTTTGGTAGTCTTTGGAGGTTTTTTAGTAGGGAAGTGACATGGTCAGAATTGTATATTGGGAAGATTAATCTGGCAGGAATTAAAGGGTCATGGCATATAGGGCAATCATTTGGGAAGCTATTATAGTTAACTAGTTGAGAGTTAATGAAGATTGATGTTAAGATATTGGTAGTGAAAAAGATGGGGGTCAGGCACATGCTACCGTCACTTCAGGGATAGAATCAATAGGGCTTCATAACTCATTGAGGTTGTAGAAGAAAGGAATAGGAGGGGACAGATACCATGCTGGAGCTTTGAGACTTGGTGACAGTAAAAATGATGATACTAACAAATTAGGATGTCAGGAAGGGGAAAAGGATTGAGAGAGGAGGAAGAATTTGAGACCTATTGAGTTTGAGATTTTGTAGAGTATCCAGATAGAGAGATGGTCAACATGTAGTTGGAAATATTCTGAAGCTTAGGAAAGAGAGGTCAGGAAAGGAGAAATAAATCTGGAGGTTATATGCATAGAAGTGATGATTAAATTAAAGTGGGAACTTGTGAAATACTAAGGCAGGGGCTATCTTATCAAGATAAGAAAATGGAGGTCAGAATTCTGGAGAATACCATTATTTAGGGAATACAAGGAAGAAAAGAAGCCAGGAAAGGAGTCAGCGAGGTGGTTAAGGAATTAGGAAGTGATCATCATAGTGTAATTTCAAAAGGTATTTAACAGTAACTGGCCTTTGTATATTGCTTTAAAGTATGTGGGTAGTTTTATATAGATTATTTCATTTGAGCCTCATCTTGTGAGACTCATTGAACAATCCTGTGAGATAGGTATTACTGGCATCATTATTTCTCTTTTACAAATGAAGATGTAGGCTCAGAGACATTAAGGCTAGCTGTAGCAATAATACCAGAAAAAGAAATTGAAAGAATAAAAGTAGGCGATGCAGAAACAAAACTATGACTCTTTGTAGATTGTATGAAAGAACCTTTGAGAATCAACTGAAAAACTAGTTGAAACAAATAACTCTATCAAAGTTGAAGGATATAAAATAAACCCACATCAATCATCATCATTTCTATATTTTACCAGCAAAACCCAGCAGGCAGAAATAGAAGAGAAATTCCATTTAAAATAATTGCATTGCTTGGGAGTCTACCTGTGAAGACAAACCCAGGGACTATATGAACACAATTACAAAGCACTTTCCACAAAAATACAGTTCTAAACAATTAGGGAAATATTAATTGCTCATGAGTATCTTGTCATGCCATCATGACAATTCTACCTAAGTTAACTTACTTAATCAGTGCCATACCAATCAAGGTAACAAATGACTATTTCATAGAGCTAGAAAAATTATTAATAAAATTCATCTGGAAGAACAGAAGGTCAGGAATATCAGAGAATCAGTGAAAAAATGAGAAGCAAAAAAGCCCAGAAGGGTCAGATTTCAAGCTATATTACAAAGTGGTAATCATGAAAACATTCTGATACTGGCTAAGAAATAGAGTGGTGGATCAGTGGAATATATTAGGTTCACAATACACAGTAGTAAATGACCATAGTAGTGTAGTGTTTGACACACTCAAAAGATCCAAGCTTTTGGGTTAAGAACTTAATAAAAATTGGTTAAAAACTAGAAAGCAATTTCACAGGAACTAAGCATTGACCAACATCTCATACCATATACTAAAATAAGGTCAAAATGGGGAAATGATTTAGGTAAAGAGTAATAAGTAAATAAGGGGAGTATGAAAAAAATTTACTTATCAGATCTATGAATAAGGAAAGTCTATGACCAAAGGAGATAAAGAGGATCATAGGAAGTAAAGTGGATGATTTCAATGATATGAAATAAAAAGGGCTTTGCACAAACAAAACCAGAGTAGCCAAAATGAGAAGGAAAGCAAGGAATTGAGAGGGAAATATTTTTATGGGAAATTTCTCTCATAAAGGCTTCCTTTCTCAGGTATATAGAGAACTGAGTCAAATTCATAAAAATAAGAGCCATTCTCCAATTGATAAATGGTCAAAAGATACGAAAGGCAGCCAGTAGCTCCTTGGATAGAACACTGGGCCTGGAGTTGGGAAGACCCAAATTCAAATACAGTTTCAGACATTGACTAGCTATATGATCCTGGGCAAGTCCCTTTTCCCTTTTTGCCTCAGTTTCCTCACCTATAAAATGAACTGGAGAAAGAAATGGTAAAACATTCCAGCATCCTTGCCAAAAATAGGGTCATAAATAGTTGAAAATAATTAGTTAACAAAATAACAATGAGAACAGCAAAGGACATGAACAGGGAGTTTTCAGAAGAAATCAAAGCTATCTATAGTCAACTGTAAAAATGCTCCAAATCACATTTGATTAGAGAAATGCAAATTAAAACAACTCTGAAGTAACACCACAAAGCAAGTAGACTGACTAACTTGACAGAAAAGGGAAATGATACATGCTGGAAGGGATGTGAAAAAATAGGTACACTAATGCATTGTTGACTGCTTTGGAGAACAATTTGAAACTATATTGTAAAACTGCACATACACTTTGACACAGCAAATACCAATTCTCGGTCTGTATCTCAAAGAGATCAAAGAAAAGGGAAAAGGGCTTTTATGCACAAACATATTTATAGCAGTTCTTTTTGTGGTGGCAAAGTGTTGCAAATTGAGGGGATGTTCATCAATTGGAGAATGGCTGAACAAATTGTGATATATGATTGTGATGGAATACTATTGTAGTATAAAAAATGATGGGAAAGATGATTTCAGAAAAATCTGGGAAGACTTATATGAACTGATGCAAAGTGAAGTGAGCAGAACGAGGAGAACATTGTACACAGTAATAGCAGTATTGTAACAGTGATCAACCATGAAAGACTTAACTACTCTGATGAAGACAATAATCTAAGACAATTCCAAAGGACCCATGATAAAAATTGTTCACCTCCAGAGAGAGAACTGATGTACTCTGAGTGCAGATTGAAGCATATTTTTCTACTTTATTTATGTTTCTTGCTTTTTCTTTTATTATGTGATTAATATGGAAATATGTTTTACAAGACTTCTTATATATAATTGATATATCACCTGCCTTCCTACTGGTTGGGGAGGGAGAGAATTTAGAACCTGAGATTGAACAAAATGAATGTTAAAAATAAATATAATGTAAAGGATGCAAGAAGATAGAAGAATAAAAGATTATGTTAAAGTTTTGAGACAAGATGACAGGGAGTATGGTGATGACATAACCCAATGGGAAAGTTAGTGAGTCTAGCGTATTTCAGAAGTGAAAGAAAATATGAAACATGTTGGGTTTTAGATGTTGGTGGGGAAGAAAGAGCAGATATGTCATATGAAGAAAGGGTCTGACATGGAGCTAGTTGATCCTGGCATTCTGAAGTCCATGGGGTCATAAAGAGTCAGCCACAACTGAACGATTGAACAACAAAAGCCTTTTTAGAAATCACTGCATGCAGCTAGCTAGATTTAATTATTTGAATACTACGACATTCTGTTTCTCACGGGTGATTCTCAAGTGTCTGAGGAATGGAAGGATTATCTGAGAAAGAAACTCAGTAGGAGAATTATTGTATTCTCACTGCATAAGTTGGACATGAGTTGTGCCTGAGGATCAGTGAACAAAATTTTTCTCATTGATACACAAACTTTAAATAGAATAGGGGAATATCAGTGGGAGGTAAAAGATGTTCTTCAGGAACAACCTGAAGAAATTGTTAGTCGTGGCTTCATCCCAAAGTTCCAAACAACATTGGCAAGATACATATGTATTACCAGAATTTGAGCCACAGAATTAAAGTGGATCAGTACATCATGTCATGAATTCAAGATTTGCTGGACTGTCTACAAGGCAGCCAATGATTTTTAGTATGGGATTGGCACAATGAATATTAGATTCCAGTGATAAAAGAAAATAAAGAAAATATGGTCTCCATCTTCCCAGAAGGATTCTACTAGTTTCAGCACATGCCTAAAGGATTTGGGGATCCCTCACCACTTGTTAATGACTCATGGAAAAATTGTTTTATGACAGGAAACATTTGGAGGTGTTGGTGTATCTGGATGATATTATCCTATTTGGAAAGATATTGAACTGTTATAGGATAAAATTTATAGATTGATTTAAGTAGTATCATCATTTCAATTACTTTGGCATGACCCAGAATAAAATATATTTAAGATTATTTCAATATTTGTTTATTACTGTGAACATTATTTTAAAGTTATATTTATATAAATCATATTTCTGACTTGATAAGTTTATTCTCAGACATTTTAACTATTTTATATTCATCCCAATGGGATTTCTGTATCTTTTTCTCTTAATTTTTTTTAGTAGCATATGGAAATGCTAGTGTTAAACATGGAACTAATCAAGATTTTAAAATTGGAAGGACATGAAATCATTTTTTTTTGATTCTCAGGAATTTTTTAAAGTAAATCATCATATAATTTCCAAATTTGGAAAGGTTTGTCTCCTGTTTTCTAAAGGTTATTTTCTTGATTTCTTTTCTTTTGTTGATTTTATTGCTTTGTATGACATTTCTTTTTTTTTTTTTAAAGCAATCGGGTGTGATAGTAATGGCAATTAAAGATTCCCCTGTATTGGCTTGGTTTTCAAATTGATTGTGTTAAAGCCCAGAGTTTGTTAATCCCACCTGTGGGATGGGCTTGTTGATGTGAAAAGAAATGCCTGAACTGGGAGGAGCTGGTGATGTAGATTTGGAGAGACAAGAGAGAGGCGGAAGATCTTTTTGGAAGCAGCACCTCGTGGAGAGAGAGAGACTAAGAGAATTGCTGGTGGCCGCTTTGAATTGCCCTGGACTTTTGAGACCTGCCCCCTGAGCTGCCAAGGACTGAGGAGACATGGCTGTTTTGCTGGTACTTTGTCTGTCTGTTTTGATGTTGTTTTGCCAGATTTGTCCACTGGTGAAAGACAGTCCTTTTGTTGAAGAAGTCCTGGAACCTGGCATTTGGTTAAGAAGGCCTGAGACTGTCCTGCAGACAGAGAGTGAATACTGTCCACTGGTGAGGGACAGTACTGTTGTTGCAGGGGTCTGGAGACTGTCCTGCAGACAGAATGAATACTGTCCACTGGTGAGGGACAGTACTGTTGTTGCAGGGGTCTGGGAGCCTTTCTGTTGGTTCAGAAGCCCTGAAGAAGGATTTTCTTGTTGTATGTTTACAGAAATCCTGGGAGAGGGCTTTGCTAATGTGTTCAGGGGTTCTAGGGCTGTTCTACAGACAGAGGATAAATTCATGAAGGGACTGGCAATGTATCTTATGGCCTTGCTAAGCCTTGTCTCTCCAGGAACTAAGATTGCTGAGAACTTGCCTCGTGTCAAGATGAAGAAAAGACCTCCATTTGGGTATTAAGTGCTGTGTTTAAACTTGATGTAACTCTGGGGTAGATTCAATTGTGATCCAGGGGTGGGGAACTTTTGACCTTATGTTTGGAAACTAATCTCCATTTGAGAAGAGGGGCTTTGTGGTGGACTTAATTAAGGTATAGCCTAGGGGTGGAGAAGTATTTAGAACAGAGACTTTGTAATTGATTGAATGATTGGAAGGTCCTGGGGTGGGTTAGTCCTTGTAGATTATTTAATCACACTTAGTAAATGCTGTATTTTGAATGATGTCATGTTTTGATCTTCTCTGTTCTTGGTTTGTCACTGAATAAAATAGAGAGCACCTATGCTGGTATTTTGAACCTGGGAAGTTGCCTTCTTTTGGCATTACATTACATCGGGGTTAAGTAACTTGCTCAAGGTTACACGCCAGTTATTTCTGGGTGTGGTGCTCATTGTCTGAGCCCAGATTTGATCCAGGTCATCCCGACACTGGAGCCGGTGCTCTTACTCGCTGAGCCACCTGGCCGCCCCTTTGTTTGACATTTCTAGTACTATTTCAAATAATAATGGAAAAGAAGAGGGCATCCTTACTTTGTCTCTGAACTTAATGGAGACTGTTCTAGTGTTTCTTCATTACAAATAAAACTGACTTTTTGATGAATACTTTTGCTCATATTAAAGAAGACCTCTTTCAAATCTATTCTTTTTTAGCATTTTTAACATTTATCAGTGCTGTATTTTGCAAAGGCTTTTTCCCCCCTACTTCTATTTATATGTTCATATGGAATGCAAAGGATATAAAAAGAGTGATATAAGATAAAACTAAAAAGAAAATCTAGATCCAGATTGTGGGGAGTCTAAATACTGGGAAAAAAAAGTTTGTATTTGATTTGATAGTCAACGAAAAACTACTGAAGGTCTTTGACTGGAGGTTTGACATAGTAATATCAGTGAGTTAGGCAAATTACTTATATAACAGTTTGAAGAATAGTTAAGCAGTGGCCTCTAAACTTTTTTTTTGGAGGAGGGAAGGCAAGTCAGTTGGGGTTAAGTGACTTGCCCAAGGTCACATAACTAGTATGTCAAATGTCTGAAGCTGGATTTGAACTCAGGTCCTCCTTACTCTAAGGGCCAGTGCTCTATTCACTGAGCCACCTAGCTTCTCTAAACTTTTTGATTGCACTTTCTATCAGTAAAAATATGACAGTGAATTAGACTTGTGATTTCATTGGCATAAGAAGAATATGAATGAGTAAATTACGCTTATCAATGGAAGTCTGTGTCTTACAGCCTTAGAGTATTGCCTAGGGTAATGGTGTGTGAATTGAGTTACCCAGAGTTACACAGTCAGTATAAGCAGTGCAACTTAAACCAATGTACTTAAAGCCTGTCTTCCTGGCTCCAATGCCAGTATCCATCTACTACATCATGCTGAATCTCTCTCATTGTGTTTATTTATAAATTGTAATATACATGCATATACTATAAATATTATAAAATATATATACCAAAGCACAAATTGAAAAAAGGGCAAACTGAAAATATGGAACTGAAAATTTAAAAAGAATGGATAAACAAATGAATAAAAGAAAGAATGAATAAAAAAGAGATAAGCTAAAGGGAAATGTGATTGAATTGAGCAGTGTAATGAAATATCCCCCATATTTTTGAATATGTTGTTTTAGGATTTTTGGGAAGCAGTGTCTGATTTTGAGTACATTTTATTTCAATATTATATTATAATGTTTGTCATAGATAGAGAAAAGAAAAAGATACCTCACCAAGATACAAAGGTCCAAATGGAAAAGTGTATCATTTGCTGTGCTTACTAAATATATACTAATTTTTCAATTCCCTTCGCCAATTATAAAAAGGCTTTTGCTCATTTAATACATTTCCATTTTTGCTGATGTCAGAAGTATTGTCCCTGGAAGTGTGGCTATTCCAGGTGAGAAGGAAACAGGGCAGATGGCAAGGTGCCTGGAGATCTTGGTTTCTTCATTTCATTCCAAGTAATTTATGGATTTAGGGCTACACTGGGATCAGGGTTGCAGATTCTAAATAGTTCTGTTCTCAGCTATTGGAATTCCAAGCTCACTGGCAGCAACTTCTCATCTCATGTCAGACGCTGTTTCCTTCCCCTTTTCCCACTTCCGTTACCACTGTTGTGCTTTACTTCTCAGGATCTTCTTGCTGTATATCCTCCTAGCCCTCAAAGTTGTTTTTATTTATGAATGTTATCTTCATCGTATGTGTCATTCTCCTGGTTCTGCTCATCTCATTCTGTACCCATTCACATAAGACTTCCCAGTTTTCTCTTAAAGTGCCTGTTGATCATTTCTAGTAGCACAATAATATTCTATTATGTTCATGTACCATAATATTTTTAACCATTCCCCAAAGAAGCAGGCATCTCTTTAGTCTACATTTCCCCCCTACTATAAACAAAGTGTTGTAATAGTAATGGTAATCAGAAGATCTTCACTGCTCCTTAATTGGTGCTGTCAATATTGCATTGGTGTTATAAGTGTTGCTACAGTTATTTGTACATCTGGGTCTCTTTCTCTCTCTCCCTCTCTCTCATTTCTATAGGGGCATATGCCTTGTAATGATATTGAGGTGTCAAAGGGTATTTATTCACAGTTCAATGACTTTTGGGACATAGTTTTGAAATGCTTTCTAGAATGTCTGGGTTAACTCACAGTTTCACCAATAGTGCATTATTATGCATATTTTTGGTAGTTCCTTCAAAATTTGTAATTTTCCTTTTTTGTCATTTTTGTTAAAAAGGAATGTGAGATGAAACCTCTGAAGTACTTAAATTGTGTTTCTCTAATTATTAGTGATTTGGAGCATTTTTGTCATTTGGTTGTTGATGGCTTGGGTTTCTTCCTTGGAAAACTTGCTGCTCATATATTTTTATTATTTATCTATTGAATGGCTCTTGGTATTACAAATTTGAATCAATTCCTTATATATCTTAGATATGAGACATATCAGAGAAACTTGCTTCTAAAAATTAGCCCTAGTTATATGTTTGCTTCTAATTTTATCTGCATTTATTTGGTTTGTGCAAATACTATTTAATGTTGCTTGTCAAAATTGTCCATTTTATCCTCTTTGATCCTTTCTATCCCTTGTTTGATTATGAACTCTTCATTGATCCATAGTTGAGAAAGGTAATTTCTTTCTTTCTATCCACAAATTTGCTTATGATGTCATTTTTGCACTTCTAAATCATATATTCATTTGGAGCTTTTCTTGGTGTCCAATGTGAGGTGCTGATCCAAAACCAAACAAAACAATTTTCTGCTAGATTGTTTTCCATTTTTTCCAAGCAGTTTTGTTAAGTGACAAGTCCTTAACCTAGTCACTGGGGTCTTTGGTTTTATTGGGTTTATTGTATTCACTTGCTTCTATATGTTGTATGATGTAACCTATATGTTCTAATGATCAGTTTTTGCATTTTTAGCCAGTACCAAATCATTTTAATGATTACTTCTTTCCCTCTTTGTCTTATTATTTACTCTGAGATTCTTGACCTTATGATCCTCCAGTTGAATTTCATTATTAATTTTTCCTAGGTCTATTAAATAATCTTTTGGTAGTTTGGTATGGCCCTGAAAAAGCAAATTAATTTAGGTAGTATTGTCATTTTTGTTATATTCACATGACCTACACATACAATAAATATTTCTCTAATTATTTAGGTCTTTATTTCTGTATGGAAAGAAAGGAAAGAAAAGAGGCATTATTGAATGTCTACTATGTGCCAGGCATTAAGCTAAGCATTTTACAAATATTACCAACATGATCCTCATAGCAACCCTCAGAGGTAGGTGCTGTTATTACATTTTACAAATTGAGGAAGCTAAGGCAGACAGAGGTTATATAATTTGCTTAGGATTATGCAGCTAGTGTCTAAAGCTGAATATGAACTCAGATTTTCCCGACTCCAGGCTCACTTCTCTATTCACCATAACACCTACCTTTTGTAGAATATTTTGCAGTTTGATTCATATGTAGAATTCCTGGGTGTTCGTGGGTGGTATTCATACACTTCCTTGGTAGATAACCTCCCAAATATTTTATAACTTTTGTAGTTATATTGAGTGGAAATTCTCTTTCATTCCATTCCCAGAGAGTTTTATTGGTAACATACAGAAATGCTGATAATCTTGTGAATTTATTTAATACACAATAACTTTGTTGAATTGATTGTTTTAACTAATTTTTCAACCAATTTTTAGGTTTCTCTTAATAAATTTTGTTATTACCTGAATCTACAATCTTATTACCTGCAAAAGTGTTTGTTTTGTTTCCTCTATGACTACAATTACTCCCTTGATTTCTCTTTCTTCTTTTATTGTTATATCTAGTATTTCTAGCAGTATGTTAAATAGTAGTGATAATGGATATCCTTCCTTTATTGCTGATCTTATTAGAAAGGTCTCTGACTCTCCTCCATTGCATATAATGTTTGCTTAAAGTTTTAGGTAGATATTATTTACTATATTAAGGAAAAGTTATTTTATTCCTGTGCTTTCTAACATTTAAAAAAGAGACATAGGCATTGGATTTTGTCAAAAACCTTTTCAGAATTTATTAATATAATGGTCTAGTTTTTATTGTTTTATCCAACTCTGATAAAAAATTGGTTGTACTGTATAATCTTTCTAATATGTTGTTTTGCCTATTTGTTAATGTTTTATTTAAAATTTGTGTTAATATTCACTAGGGTTATTTGTTTATAATTTTCTTTCTTTGCTTTGTCTCCCCCTGGGTTAGCTATGAACTATATTTGTATCTTTCCCCTCACCCACATTTTGGCAGAACAGGGATAAGAATCTTGGTATAGTATTGTTAAAAAAAAGATATCCAGTAGATTTGCCAAAGTGCTATTGTTTGTTTTAGATCTACTCTGGGATCTTTCTATCCCTGCAGAACTCATTCTTTGTTTCATCTGGGATTTGCTTCTTGAGTAGAGAAATAAATGTCAACAGAATTGTGATTTTTTGGCTCTTAAAGTTGTAGGGAATAAGTTATAACTCCCAAGGAAATAAGAATAAACTATATTATTGTTTTAAAATGTCTTTTTAAAGGAGGATATAATTATGTTTATTAATTGTTCCTTTGATTAATATATGGAAGAATCTATATGGGATTTATTTATTCAACAAATGTTCATTAATAAGGTGTAGTATAACATGTGGAAAAATCCTTTAATTGAAAATTTTTACTTGCTAAGGTAATTTTTGGTAGGTATTGTAGTAGCTAGACTGCTGGTCCTGGAATCAGGAGGACTTGAGTTCAGAGTTGGTCTCAGGCATTTAAACTATGTGACCCTGGGCAAGTCACTTACCCTGTTTGTTTCAGTTTCCTTGTCTTTAAAATGAGCTGGAAAAGGAAATGGTAAACTACTCCATTACCTTTGCTAAAAAAATTTCAAATGGGGTTATGAAGAGTCCAACATGACTAATCGACAAAATAATTGCCTGTGAAGAAATGCTTCCAGGAATTTGGGGACAGTTTTTGCTGCTAAGCTTCAGTGTTCCCTTGTTCAATATATATATATTTCCTTTCTTTTTCTCTTTTCCTGCTACCTACTCTCAAGGTCCATTGCTGGTACTACCTCTTTCATTAAAACTTCCCTGACACCAAAGCTGAAAGTTATTTTTTTCTCCTCATATTCTCCCAGAGTACTTCATATTCCTTGCCTTGGTCCTTTCTTTTTAACCTCTGTTATACTTTGTTTTCAAAAGAATACTAATTTTTACATGCCATTTCCTCATCTCATTTTTCTCCTTCAGAAGATTATAAGCTACTTTAAGGCAGGAACTGTGACATTGCTTACTCTCTCTCCTTAGCATCTTGCACAGTGCCTTAAACATGTTTGGTACTTAATGAAGACCGGGCTCCTTTTCACTGATGTCTTCAAAGTCTGAATGACAACTCATTCTAGTTTTTGTAGGGGTATTCACAGTCAGGTTGAGTTTAGACAAGATGGTATTAGTGGTATCATCCATCTCTGGAATTCTGAGAAATATTTGTTCAAGTTCCTTGATTCAAATGAGATTTGATTGGAATTAACAAAAAATCTTTATGAAGAAATTAAGACAAGAATAAAATAAAGCAAAATAGTATGCAGAATCATAGAATTGAAAAGACACAATGAAATAGAGATGAGCTTTAGTTTAATTTTGTCTGATTCTGACATCTGATTTCTATACCATCTTTATAATCAAACCAGGGTGCCTACACTCTCTAAGCTAGATTTCTGATTCATTCCTTTCTTTGGCTCTAATGATAGTCTCAAGATAATCTAGACAGACTTCCTGTAGTTCTTCTAAATGATGGATTCCATTTTAAAGTCTTAGTACCTATTTTTTGTGCATGATTTTCTATCCAGAACTTTGAGCCACTCAGCTTTAATTTCTAGTTTTAAGATTCACACTTTCTCTTGCATGTTTTACCACATTACAGTTTCTGATCTGAGATTATCAATTAGGAACACTCATACACATTTGTGACAGTGGGGCAGTGTCAAAGACACTTTCTCAATTTTCTTTTATTTTGTATGGGAACAGTTTCATCTTTGATGTATGGTAAGGGATGCCTACTACCTTTGGGAAGTTCCAGGATGAGGATGAGAGGGAAGCAACATGCTCTCTTCTATTTTCACTTCCACATCTACACTTTGGGATCTTTTTTTTAAAAGCAATTTGGGTTAAGTAACTTGTTCAAGGTTACACGGCCCGTTATTTTGTGTGGGTGCCAAGTATCTGAGGCCAGAACCGATCCCGGGTCTCCCGACACAGGGGCTGGTGCTCTTACTCACTGTGCCACCCAGCCGCCCCAACACTTTGGGATCTTTGAGCAAAGTAATTGATTGAAGGGAATGCGAGTGTAGTACTGGAATAATTCCCATTTTCCTCTGGGTTGGCTACAAGGAGGATATAAATCTTATCTTACTTGAGGTACAATCAGGCACTTTTGACCCAAATGGCACTTATTTATGAGATTATATTTGGGAAAATGGAAGAATATCTCAACTAGGTTCAGGGATCAAAACAAAAGAAAGCAATGTATAACTAAAAGTATGCAGGTATACAAGATACTAGCCAATTAACATGGATATGGCTCTGCCTAAGAAGTTCTGCCTCTAAAATTGCCTAGTCAATGCCAGGAGAATGGTCTTGGGTTTTTCTTTCAAGATAGAATCAAAGGCCCTTTGGAGATTTTTTCTGTCCTACATGTGAATGCTAAATCAGATTCTATAGAGAAAAGGAAATAATACTTCAATACATAAATAACCTAACAAGGGGAGAGAGGCCTTAATTGTCAATACAGTTATTTATAAATATGTGTATGCATGCATACATAAATTTTCTAGTAAGTAATATCAATACATTTACCTTCCCTAGTGAGGAAGAAAGGCATTTAGAAAATTCTAGAAAACAAACATATCCATATAGACATAATAAAAAGGTTATAGAAATCATAAACCAGATACTGCAAAATGCATCTAAGCAGTCATATTTTAAAGTGCCCCACAATAGAGTGCTTCCATTGCACATTAGTACGCAGAAAACCAGATGGCCTAATTAACATTTCACACCTGTCTCAGCTCCACTACTGGCTCTAACTACTTTATATTCTCATGCTAATGTGTAATGTTCTGCTTTTTCTCACTGCCCATGGAAAGGTTTTTCCCTAGAAGAAATTCTATCTTAGAATTTTGTAATATTATAATATTATGTGTATGCATATATGTATGTACATATATATGCACAAGATATAATACAAGTAATAACAAATAAAAGCCACCCACAATAAGAGAAGGGTCACGTCATCAGCGGGAATATGTTTTCATTGGTAAACATACCTTGTTAAGTTTTAATGGAAGGAAATAATTCTCATAATGATATTAATCTTGTTTTCAAAAATCCATCTACTGTATGAAACTAGATCAACCTTGCTAATAACATTACTAAATGACACAATTTTATTAGTAGATGGGAAAATGAAGCAGTTCCTTGAGAAATCTAATTCATTTAAGTGAACAAATGACTCATCCTTCTTGAACAATGAGTACACCGTTAGCATTCCATTCTTAGCCAAGGTAATGTCTTAAGAATCATTTCATAGTTTGTTGTCTGCTGGAAGCATGTTTTTCTCATAAGAATTTTTAAAATACTATATATTTTGTCACCAAAAATGCTTCCATGTGACATGGGTAGACCACTGATATTTTTACTTATATTATCAAATTGTTGTCAGAAGAATTAAATAGAAAATAAATGTTAATGTGATTTCTTGGAAGAAGCAGAAGTTGTTTTGATTCAGACAGCATATTGTTACCATTTGGCTTCTTTCTGATTGAACAACATGCCTACTAGGAATTAACTTGTGGGAAACTGTCAACTTTAGGCAGAAATTATAAACTGATTGGAGTACAGAGTTAGAGTTGTGTGTCTGGGGCATGTTGTTAAATGCATGATGGGAGCTTAATTTATGCATTGGTTAGGATGTAATTAGGTCCTTAGGGAGGACAGTGCAATTAAATATGTGAGTGTGGGTGTAATTAGATGTAGTTGAATGGTACAATTAGATTCATAAGAAGAGGGTGTAATTAGATATGTGGAATGGGGGTGTATTTAGATGCCTAGTAGAGGACATAATTAGCTATATGGGTGAAGGATTTAATTATATATGTGGGAGGGGTATAATTATGTGGGGGAGTCAGTGCTTGTGTGGGTGTGGGCACAATAAGACAAAGTTAGGACTGTGACAAGGTATAGAGTTGATGCATTCATGAACAAAGGACTAGACTTTTATTAATAAGAACAAATATATTTTGGCCATACTGACAGTCCCTGGCATTACAATGACATCATTTCAGATCAAGCTAAGGGTTTACAAACCTTAGTTTGAAAAAAAGATGGATTTTTCTAACTTCATTCAAGACTCAGATCTCTTAGTGACACTGTGTTATACTGGAGAGTCAGTATATTTTAGTAGAATCGAAATTTGTAAGCCCTGGATTCAAATTCCCACCTCTTCATTTATGAGTTATATGAAACTTGACTCTAGGATAGTGATGTCATTTTGGTCCTCTTTGAAAATGAAGGACAACAACCAACCAATATGACTGTGGGTATGTTCCTTCATCTCTCTGAGTCTCTGTTTCTTCATTTGTAAAATGGAGATAGTAGCACTTGCACTATTTGCCCTATAGGATTTTTCAATTGAGCAAACATTTAGCAAGGGCCTATGGTCTAGTATTTCCACTCATACTCATTACATAGGGGCAGATGGAGTGCTGAACCTAGAGTCAGGAAGACTGGGGCTCAGTCTGGTCTCAGAGACTTATTAGCTATATGACACTGGGTAGGTCACCTAACCTCTGTTTGCCTTAGTTTCTTTATATGAGAAATTGGGATAATAATAGCACCTATCTTCCAGGGTTATTCTTAGAATCAAATGGGATAATATTTGTAAAGTATTTAGCACAGAGTATTTGGGACATAGTGAGTTCTATATAAATAGGTGGCAATGATGATGATAATATTGCTAAAGAAATGTATGCTCTATGGTGAGAAAAATAAATCTTAAATTGTAATGTACTTTGGAAATGTGAACCATTATTGCGTTATACTTCTGCATATATTTTAATAGGGGCACTTTGATATTACAGCAGTTCCTTTCAAGGGGTCTCTCTCTGAGGGTAGGATTAATAAAAACCAGGGTGGCTGTTCTGACTGTCATGATTTTTCACATTTAATAACTGGCAAAAGTAACCAAAAAAGAAACCAATCAATGACATGCCCATTCAGTAAAATTCATTTATTTGTATGTTAAATATTAGTGTTGCATGAACAAAGTTGGTAATTGTTATTAATCATATTAGCAAATATTTCTGAGTATTCATTAGAGAATATTACGGACAAAATAGCAATGCTATTATGGAATTTTAATGGCATACATGAATCATTTTTCTAGGATAAGAAATCCAGATTGCAAGGGTTTGAAGAGCGAAAATCAGAATGTTAACACTGGCCTGTTAGCTGAGTCATTTTTTTTATCTATAAAATGAAGTGGTTGAACTGAATTGTCTTTGAATACCTCTAGCTCTGCTTATAAACATGGATGGCTCAAGAGGAGCAGAGATAAATGTCAGTGGTTGATAACCGAGCTACAAGACATCAAAAGACATGTGCTTTACCTATATTTCTGCTTGTGGATAGAACAATTTAAGACAGGAAAGATTAAATTGGTTATTAAGATATGTTGTTTTCAACTCTCACATGAACTATTTTCTTTTCCTTGATGGAACAAGGAGATATTTGGAGAAATACCTTTAGTGGGAATGAAGAAGATATGATTTGATTTATTTTTTAATGTTCTTTTAAAATAATCTTATTTAATATCTTAATTTTCTTAATTACATGTAAAAACAATTTTAGCATTTTTTCTAATTTTGAGTCCCAGATTCTCTCCCTTTTTCCTCTCCTCCCCAATTGAGAAGGCAAGCAATTTGACATCATGTGAAGTCATGCAAAACACATTTCCATGTAAGTCATTCTGAGATAGAAAACACCAACAAGAAAAAACCAAGAAAAATTAAATAAAGGGTATATTTGATCTGCATTCAATTCCTTCTCTGGAGATGGACAGTACTTTTCATCATAAGTCCTACAGAATTGTCTTGGATCATTGTAGTTCTGAGAATAGCTAAATTATCATACACTATTGTTGTTCCTATATACAATGTTCTTCTGGTTCTGTTCATTTCACTTTGCATCAATTCATGTAAATCTTTCTATATTTTTCTGAGAGCATTCTGTTCATCATTTCTTAAAGCACAGTAGTGTTCCATCATAATCATATACAATGACTCGTTCATCCATTCCCCAACTGATGGACATCCCCTCAATTTTCAATTCTTTGCCATCACTAAAAGAGCTGCTATAAATATTTTTGTATGCATAGGTCCTTTTTATCTCTTTGGAATAGAGATCTGGTAGTGGTATTGCTTGGTCAAACAAAGAGTGTGCATGGTTTTAGAGTCCTTTGGGCATAGTTCCAAATTACTCTCCAGAATGATTGAATTAGCATATAATTTCACCAATAGTATGTCAATAATATTACATCCCCTTCAACATTTGTCATTTTCCTTTTCTGTATGAAGTAGTAGCTCAGAGTTGTTTTAATCTGAATTTCTTCTATCAATAGTGATTTAGAGCATTTTTTCATGACTATAGATAGCTTTGATTGCTTTGTCTGAACACTGTCTGTTCAGACCATTTATCATTTGAGGAATGCCCTTATTTCTATGAATTTGGCTCAGTTTTCAATATGTTTGGGGAATGAAGTCTTTATCAAAGAAACTGAATGTAATTTTTTTCATAATAATGATTACCAACTATATATTTCCCTCCATCCTATTTCCATCATTTATCCTACTCTCTCTCTCCTTTTACCCTTTCTAATCTCAAAAGTGTTTTGTGTCTGACTTTTGCCTTCCCCAAACTTCCCTCCCTTCAATCAGCTCCTTCTCTCTTCTCTTATCCCTTTCCTTTCCTCCTTTCCTGTATGGTAAGATATATTTCTACACCCAACTGAGTGTGCATATTATTTCCTTTTTGATCCAATTTCAATGAGAATAAGGTTCATGTGTTCCCTTCCTTGCTTCCTCCATTCCCCTCCCCCTCCCCCCCCCGTAACATCTTTCAGGCCTCTTTTATGTAAGATAATTTATCCCATTCTACCTCTTCCTTTCCCCTTTTCCCAGTGCATCCTTTTTTCTCATTTCTTAAATTTTTTTTAGATAATCATACCATCACATTCAATTCTCCTTTGCTTTCAGTCTGTGTATTCTTCTTCTAACTGCCCTAATAATGAGAACGTTTTAAGGTGTTATAAATTATCATTTTCACATGTCGGAATGTAAATAGTTTAACCTTATTGAATCCTTTATGATTTTTCTTTCCTGTTTACCTTTTTATATTTCTTCTGCATCTTGTATTTGAAAGTCAGATTTTCTATTTAGCTCTAGTCTTTTTATCAGGAATGCTTGAAAATCATCTATTTCAGGGCAGCTAGGGGGCAGAATGAGTAGAGTGCTGACCCTGGAGTCAGGAGGACCTGAGTTCGGATCTGGCCTCAGACACTTAACACACACAAACAAAAAACCTAGTTGTGTGACCTTGGGCAAGTTACTTAAACCCACTTGCTCTCCAAAAAGAAAAAAAAATCATCTATTTCATTGAATGTCCATTTTTTCCCCCGGAAGGATTATATTCAGTTTTTCTGGGTAGGTGATTCTTGGTTTTAACCCTAGCTTCTTTGCCCTTGGGAATATCATATTCCATGCCTTCTGCTCCTTTAATGTGGAAGTTGCTAAATCTTGTGTTATCTTGACTGTGCCTCCACAATACTTGAATTGTTTCTTTCTATTAGCTTGCAATATCTTCTCCTTTACCGGGGACTTTGGAATTTGACTCTAATATTCCTGGGAGTTTTCATTTTGGAATCTCTTTGAGGAAGTGATTGGTGGATTTTTTCCATTTCTATTTTACCCTCTGATTCTAGAATATCAGGGCAATTTTCCTTGATAATTTCTTAAAAGCGGATGTCTGGGCTCCTTTTAAAATTATGACTTTCAGGTAGTCCAATAATTCTTAAATTCTCTCTCCTGGATCTATTTTTCCAGCTTACTGTTGTCCTTCTTTCTTGAAGAAGACCATGACATCAGGGAGGTGATGCCATGACATGCAAGTGAATTGGATTTAAGTGAGGGAGTGCCTCGCTTTTTCCTCAAAAGCTATCTGGATCCAGTGGCCAGATATAGATCAGGACAACTAGAGAAGGCCCAAGATGCAGAGGGGGGAGATCTTGGTCTTTTTAAGCTAAGGTTTTTAACAGGTCTCAGTTTGACTGAGGTAATGCCAGTTCAGTGATTAAGACTTAATAAGAGATGAGACAAAGAAAAGCTTTATAAAAAATAGATCTGGGAGGGGAAGACCTCAATAGTTTCTGGCCAAAACAGAAATAGTTGCCATTTACATTCATTCTAAACCAATTGGGGCCCAAAGAATGACCAAATGGGGCTTAGTCTGGGACCTATTGTTGGCCAATTAGTGAGAGCCAGAGGGATTTGGGGTTAAGGCTGGTCTTTAAGAAAAAAAGAAAAAAAGTTTCAGAGATAAAAATTTACATTCTCTTTAGGCAGAGCACCCAAGGTTAAGGATGTGATATCTTATGTGGACAGAGGGAAAGAAAGGAAGAAAGGAAAGAAGAAAGGAAGAAAGGGAGAGTTCAGTTGTTTTTCCAATGACGTATTTTACATTTTTTTCTATTTTTCATGCTTTTGATTTTGTTTCATAAAGTCATTAGCTTCTACTTGCCCAATTTTAATTTTTAAGGAATTCTTCTCTTCAGTGAATTTTTGTACATCTTTTTCCATTTGGCTAATGCTGCTTTTCAAGGCATTTTTCTCTTTGGATTTTTGTGATTTAAATTTTTTTTTTTACCATTTGACCTACTCTGTTTTATAAGGTATTATTTTCTTCAGTATTTTTTGTGCCTCTTTTACCAAGCTGTTGACTCTTTTTTCATGATTTTCTTGCATCACTTTCATTTCTCTTCCCAGTTTTTCCTTTACCTCTCTTACTTGATGTTTAAAATTCTTTTTGAGCTCTTCCATCACCTGAGATCAATTCATATTTTTCTTTGAGGCTTTGGATGCAGGAATTTTGACTTTGTTGTCTTCTTCTGAGCCTGTTTTTGATCACCTTGTCACCATAGTAACGTAATTTTTTTTCTGTTGTTTGCTCATTGTCCAGTCCATTTCTTGGCTTTTAACTCTATGTTAAAGTGGGTCTCTGTTTCCCACATGAAGGGGGCACAGTCCCAAGCATAAGGTCTTCTATGGAGCTGTTTTCTGAGGTAACTTTGGAAATCTGAAAGTTTTGGGCTCTTCCAAGGTGCTATGATCTAGGAGAGGTATGTTTACGTTCTCCTGCAGTGTGCACTGGTTTGTGAGTGACCACAAGCACTCTTTTCAAGTGTGGAACTGTGATCAGGGTCCCAAGCTCCCCTGCCTCTATGTGCTCTGCTGTGCTAGTACCCCTCGTCACACTGGGACTGAGACTCAGGACTGCAATCCAGATCCAAATATGGGCAATGCTATAGAGTCCTGCCTCTGGTGTCAGCAAAGGGACCCCGTACATCTCCTTCTGATTCATTGTCTGATCCCCTTACTGCCTGTGGGCTGACACCGCTGCCTCTGATTCAGTTGCCCTGAGGCCTGCCTTGGGTTTGCTGGCCCATGGCATGGCCTGCATTGGACTATGCTCTTCTCTCACCCTGATGTAACAGATTTTTTCTGCCTACCTTCCAAGTTGTCTTGGGCTGGAATATTGTTTCACTCTGTCTTTTTGTGGGTTCTGCTGCTCTAGAATTTGTTTAGAGTATCATCAAAGGTATCTGGAGGGGTTTGGAGGAGAGCTCAGATGAATCTCTGCTTTTATGCCACTGTCTTGGCTGTGCTTCTTTTGATTTCTTTTTTAAAAACTCACATATGTTTAATACTTCTTTCTCATCTCTACTTTATTATTGAACAGTATAGATTTATGATCCTAGATGTTTATGAAATTTCCTATATGGTGAATATTTGTTTGAGATTGGGTCATCATGACAATCTTTAATATTATGCCACCTTTCTGTGGTATGTATATTTATATTTGGTATACTTATTTTTATGAAGCTATAATCATACTAGATTTGAATTCTAGGTTAGAATTCTTCTCTTCAAGATCACTACCCTCCTAGTGAGGCCAGACTCCTTTTCCTTCTACTCCAGGGTAAATTGCAATTCAGGACATGTTGTCTGGCCTCCGCATTTCCTATAGCACTTGGAATTTCTAAGCCTTGTTAAATATGCTGCTATATAAACAGTCTGGTCTTCTCCCTAAAAGATAAAGTAAAGCTATTTGAATATTTAAAACATAGTCTGGTCTTACCCCTAGAAGATAAGGTAAAGATAATTAAGAAATGCCCCCTTTATATTTCAGGTTATAAGGGAAAACGAATTGTCCCTTTAAAAAAATAGAAGAAAGGCTTCAATGTAAAACAAATAATAAAAAGTGCTGAGGATGTAGAAGAGACTTAATTACATTGTTGGGAAGCTAGAGGTTAAAAAAACATAAAAATAGAGGAGGAAAGGAAAGACAAGTGAGGTTAATAAAAGGAGGCTCATTCTGAAGAAGCCACATGATCTCTGAGGAATGCCAACATGTATCCATACACATCATCAGGTAGGATAAAATTTAGGGAGGGTTCGAGGAAGAAGATTCAAATGATGAAGGATAGTACCTTGGGTGTCTGCTAAACAGAAGTTAAGCAGCCATTTGTCCATCGATAGAGTCCTTGCTGAGACTTCTTGCAACTATGACAAATTCAGTTAAGGAGAAAGGACTGTGCAGAAATTAACCTACCCCGGGTGTAGTTGTGCCAAGAAAAAGAGCGTCATGTCCTGAGTTTCCAGCCTCTATTGCCATGAGGTAACCAGTGGTCCCAAAGACCCTGAACCTCAGGAAGTGAAGGAAGTAGGACAAAGGAGAGGGGCTTTAAGGTGATAGGACAGTGGGGAGAGTGGTTCAGGGATGGGCAAGGGAGAGGGGGCAGCTGCTTGATTGTGCCATCTGGTGAAGGGCCAACTGAGAACCCTTACACCAGAAAAACATCACAGGAAGTACGTACCACCACCAGAGAAGTAGAAAGCCCATGAGAAAGTTTAGTTGCTCTTTACTATCTATGACTTTTGGGCAGCTATTTTGTTGGTAGAAAGCTTTCACTGATTCTAAACTGCTTTCTACCAACAAAATACATCTTTTTTTTTTTTTTAGCAATAATATTTTCTAAGTGATCCTATATGACTGTAACTAAAAGAGAAGAATCAATATTTAAGGTAGACCAAAATAAAATGAAAAGATATGGGCTATGTGCACATAGGTTGCTGCATTTTACCAATAATGGCCTTTTGTAAGAAGTGGAGTAAAAGAGATCGAATCCCGGGCTCAGACACTCAGCACCCACCCAGAAACACCTGGCCGTGTAACCTTGAGCAAGTTACTTAACCCCAATTGCTTAGGGGCGGCCAGGTGGCTCAGCGAGTAAGAGCACCGGCTCCAGTGTCGGGATGACCTGGATCAAATCCCGGCCTCGGATACTCAGCACCACACCCAGAAATAACTGGCCGTGTAACCTTGAGCAAGTTACTTAACCCCGATTGCTTTAAAAAAAAAAAAAAAGTGGAGTAAAAGGATAGAGAAGCAGCCCTGAGATCAGGAGAGTCTAAGTTCAAATCCAGCCTTAGACTTAACCCTGATTGTTTCCCCCCACCCCCTAAAAAAAGGCAGTGGCATAAAAGATAACCTATAAGAAGTATCTGAGCAAAAAAAGAGGTTGGCCATTCATGTGGTGACAGATGGACAATCTGTGTGTGGTTCTTTTTTTTCCTTTTTTTTTCTTTTGGAGGGGGGAAGGTAGGGCAATTGGGGTTAAGTGACTTGCCCAAGGTCACACAGCTAGTAAGTGTTAAGTGTCTGAGGCTGGATTTGAACACAGGTCCTCCTGACTCCAGGGTCGATGCTCTATTCACTGTGCCACCTAGCCGCCCCATGTATGGTTCTAATACCTATAAAAGATTAAAAGACTCAAAGGGAGGTCTCTAGCATATTGGGTAGATAGGATTTATGGAAAGACATGGGTGAGAATCATACAGCATAAAAATATTGATGAGTCAATACATCTATTGGACATACTAGACTTAAATAACATTTGCCCTGGTATTAGCAGCTGTTCCTGCTTTGTCTCTGATCAAATCAGACTGTACACATTTGTTATTGTCAGACTGAAGCAGGTAATAGCAGAATCAGGATGAGAACCTATCAAAGAAAAATTCCTAGCAATAGAAGCATAGAATTGGAAGAGAGCATTGAAGCTTACAAGAATAAGAATACCCTCTACGACATACCCAAGGAGCAGTCATCCAGCAACAGGAAACTCACAGCCTCTTGAGGCAGCCTCTTCCACATTTGGGCAACTCTTGCTACTTCAGGAGTTTTTCCTTACATTAAAAATAAATTTACCTTTGTTGCAGCTTCTACTCTGCCCCTAGTTGTTCTCTCTTCTCCTGAGTTCCACCTTGCTCCAGCAAGTTCAACCCTCTTCCACTAACCACTCTTCAAGTACTCAGATTCAATTCAATTAGATTTTTTTTTAAAGCAATCGGGGTTAAGTAACTTGCTCAAGGTTACACAGCCAGTTATTTCTGGGTGTGGTGCTGAGTATCTGAGCCTGAATTTGATCCAGGTCATCCCAACACTGGAGCCAGTGCTCTTAAATAGCTGAGCCACCTGGCCGCCCCTAAAGAGTGAGTTTCTTTTTTTTTTTTTTTGGAGGGCAGTTGGGGTTAAGTGACAATTCAATTAGATTTTATTAAATTCAGCCCACTGTGCTAGGTAGTGGGATAAAAAGACAAAAACTCAAGTAGTCCCTGCTCTCAAGGCTCTTATATTCTATTTGATGGAAACAATAGATAATAATAGCTGACATTTATATAGCACTTACTACATATCAGGCACTATGCTAAGCATTTTGTAAGTATTAGCTCATTTGATCCTCAGGAAAATTCTGTGAGGTAGGTGCCATTATCATTCCCATTATACAGATAAGGAAACTGAGGCAAGTAATTTGCCTATAGTCACACAGCTAGTAAGTCTCTGAGGTCAAATTTGAACTTGGATCTGACTCTCTCCTTGGGGGCAGGGGCTCTCTTTTGCCTTTTTGTATCTGTAAGGCTTAGCACAATGTTTGGTCCATAATAGGTTCTTAATAAATATTTACTGAAATTGAATTGAATTGGCTTCCGGAGTGGTACTCTATCCACTGATAAATTAATCTAAGGCATATATAAAGTAGTTTCTGTGTAGTTAAGAGGGGGAGAGTCCATATTGATGGGGAGATCATGAAAGGACTTGGTAAGAGTTGGTGCCTGAGCTGAGTATTAAGGAGATCCAGGGATTCCAAGAGACTGAGATGAGAAGGTAGGACATTCCAGGAGTGGGGGTAAAACTACAAAGTCACAGGGCCAAGAAAAGGATTGTCATGTGTAAGGATCAGCAGTTAAACAACTTAAGCTAAAATATAGAGTTCAATAAGGAGGAAATAACAGGGAAAAGTATAACAATATATAAAACATATATGTGATATATGTGTGTATATATACATATGTATGTACATATATGTGTGTGTGTGTGTGTGTGTGTATATGCACCAGGTTGTCAAGAATTTAAATGCCAAATGAATTTTTATTTGTTCTAGAGCAAGAAGGAGTCACTGGAATGTCCTGAGCCATGGAGTGATATGGTCAGATTTACAAGTGTCAATCTGGCAAGCTCTATGGAAACTATTGAAGAGGGAAGAAAATGAAAGCAGGAAGATCAATTAGGTGACTATAGAAATAGTTCAGATAAGCAGTGAGAAGTGTGGAGGGCTGCAGCTAGGAAGACAGCTTTGTGAGTGGAGAGAAGGGGATGGATGTGAGAAATGTTGTAGATTTCTGTTATTTTGTCTTATATTACCAAATTCTAACCAAGTGCCTTACATATGGTAAGCACTTAATAAATGCTTGTTGGGTTGGAGATAGAGTTAATAAAACTTTGCTAGTGATTGGCTATAGGGGAGAGGGGATGAGAGAGGTAAGAGCTGAGGATGATGCTGAGGTTGTGAACCTGGGAGACCAGAAGGATGATGGCTCCCTCAAAAGAAATAGGGAATGGGGGCGGCTAGGTGGTGCAGTGAATAGAGCACTGACCCCAGAGGCAGGAGAACCTGAGTTCAAATCCGGCCTCAGACACTTGACATACTTACTAGCCGTGTGACCTTGGGCAAGTCACAACCCCAATTGCCCTCCAAAAAGCAAGAAAGCAAGCAAGCAAGAAAGAAAGAAGTAGAGAAATTAGAAGGAGGGGTGGATTTTGGGGGGAAGATAGTTATGTCACTGCAGGGTCTTCCCTTCTCCAGGAGTTGTATAGTGGTGTATTTTACTGATTCTCCTATGGCATTCTCTCAAAACTCTTCATTATCCTGGTTGTCTTCCCCTGAATGCTCTCTCACTTTTCATTTTCCTACTAAAAATCTGACTTTGGAAATTGAATACAATATTCGGACATCATCTGATTACCAGAGAATGGTCAGGACCCTCATTCCAGATACTGTTTTGCTCTTGACGCAGCCTACAATTCCTCTGTGGATCTGCCAACCATATATCAACTTCAACTTCAAAAATCACTATTCAAAGTGTGAATTACCTATAGTGCAGATCACTCAGAGATACAAAATCTCAGAGCTGGAAGGCAAATCAGAGTGGATATGTCAGGACCTCCAATTTCTCCCTAGTCCTAGGTTACAGAAGAAACCTCTCTCATTGAACATTTCTTATGAAAATGTTTAAAGTGTCACAGTGTGTACATTGCACAACTTCCACCCACATTCCCACTGCTTCTTTAGTCAGCTGCGTGGCACAGTGATTAGAATGTTGAGTCTGGAGTCAGGAAGACCTGAGTTCAAATCTAGCCTCACAGTTGCTAGTTGTGTGACCCTGGACATGTCATTTAAGCTCAGTTTGACTCCTTATCTACAAAAATGAGGATAATAATAGCATCTACTTCCCAGGGGTGTTGTGAGGAACAAATGAGATAATATTTACAAAGTGTTTAGCACACTTGCCTGGTTTGTGGTAGGCATTTTAAATGCTTGTTTCCTTCCTTCCTTAATAATTACATAATAAAAATTTTATACTTGTAGACCTTCCTACAAGGCTATATATCACAACATGAGTAAAGTATAATGTACAGTGTTCTGGATTTCTGAGGGTCCTTTGGAGACATCTGGAGTTTCTAGGTTAGCTGTTAGACTTTTACCTATGGCTTTTTCGTGTGAGGCTTTCAATGTATTTTTGAGCTTGCATATGAAAGTATATTTGTATGCCCAATTTGGGTGAAATAGAATTCCTTTTTTGAGTGTATGTACTTAGATTAATTTCAAGTATTCCCTAAACTGTTCCTAGAGATTCCTGGGAAGAATTGTTAAAGCTTCCATTATATTGTCCTGAGTGTGGTATCAAAGGCAGGTTAGATTTTGGATCTTTGACTCAAAGTGTTTGGTAAATGTAAAAAAATCTGGGCACAATGTCCTTTGTCATATTTTTATAAAGAAAAAATGTACAAAAGTCACAATTTTTGTCTAGATTATTTAACTTAGGACTTTGAGTAGTAAAACTAGTATTTCAAAGTTTGACCACAAAGATGTGTGGCTAAAAAAAAACAAGGTAGACTGATTTTTGTTTTCTTTTTAGTCCAATTTGCTTTCTAGAAATGGATAGAGTCTGCTAGGTTGTAAGATACCTGAGGGGATAGACTAGGTCTCATAAAATACTTTCTCATAAAATACACTTTCATGAAAGGACTTAAAAACTTTCACTGTGTTTAAAGTCCTAAGATAACCTATCTACCCAAAACATACTTTTATAGCAATTAACTTTTTAATTTAATTTAAGTTTTCGAAATACAACTAAGGCTTCTGTGCTTATAGGACATTTTCTTGCATACTACAGACACTAAAAGTTTATTGAATGAATGAATGTATGATGAGTCATGCCATATAAATCAGCATGAAGGAAAGAAAGAAGATCCAAGTGAGCCAGCTCCAAGTTTAAAGACTTTAAAATAATCCTTTGTTTAGCTTTGATTTCTTTGTTTTTCTATAGAGCTGCTATCTATTTTTCATGATAATTTTAGGAAGGATAATTTATTTCTTAACCTAAAATTTGTTATAGAATCAGTGGTTCTTATATACTTGGATTTCTAGAGGAAAAGGTTAGCTTATTCATTTTAAACATTTGAGGGACTTTCCTGCTGTCTTCCTTCCTATACTTGTACTTTATTGTGCTTTATTTCCAATGAAATTCCCCTAGAGGGTCTGTTATAAACAAGAAGTCTATTAACTGGTGTGTGTTCTGTTCAGTGAAAACTGCCCTTATTTTCTGTTGCTAGGCTACTCCATTCCAGCTACCATTGAAGAAGTGCTCAGTGGTGGGAAATGGTGGGATTCTGAAGAAGAGTGTCTGTGGCCGACAAATTGATGAAGCAAATTTTGTCATGCGGTAAGAGAAAAGACTCTCACCAGTCTTTTTTTTTTCTCTCCCACAGATAAACCCAGGAACCCCTCAGGGCTATTCACTTGTGATTAATAAATTGAAACATGTTTTTTTTCCTCTTTTTTTTAAGGCTACAAACAAGTGAATTTAGAAAAGAAGGAAAAGTAATAAGGGAATATGTCTTCCTTAGCCTTAAACTCTTGTCACATCTCAGAATGGCAAAACGTTATATTAATATACCCTTTTGTGGTCTTGAACCGAAAAAGGGAACGAGGAGTACAGTATTTTCCTTTTAGATTATAAAACTGAACTTGCAAAAAATAAGAAGTTTGAGGGCTTATCTTTTCTTTTAACCAATGTTTCCTCATCTTTATTTCTTTTTTACATTTAAATTTATTATTTATTTTCAACATTATTTTCTTTTTAAACTTTGAATTCCACATTCTCTCCTTCTCTCCCACCATTCTCCCACCTACTGGGAGGGCAAGCAATATGTCAATTATACATGTGAAATCAAGCAAAACATATTTCCTTGTTAGCCATATTTTTTTAAGGAAGAAAAGTAAAGTGAGAAAATTATTTTTCAGTTTGTACTCAGAGTTCATCAGTTCTCTCTCTGGAGTTGGATAGCATTTTTTTTTTTCATTATGAATCCTTTGGAATTATTCTTGGATCATTGTATTGATCAGAGTACCCAAGTCTTTCACAGATGATCATTACAACATTGCTGTTATTGTGCACAATGATTTCTCTGTTTCTCTCACTTCATTTTGCATCAGTTTGTATAGGTTTTGTCATGTTTGTTTTGAAACCATTCCCTCTTAATTTCTTAAAGCACAATAGTATTCCATCACAGTCACATGCTACAACTTGTTCAGCCATTCTCCAATTGATGAACATTGCCTTAATTTCCAGTTCTTTGCCATCACAAAAAGAGAAGTTACAAATATCTTTGTACATAGAGGTCCTTTTCCTTTTTCTTTGATTTCTTTCAGATACAGACCTAGCAGTGGTACTGCTGGATCAAAGGGTATGCACAGTTTTATAGCCTTTTGGGCATAGGTCCAGATTGTTCTCCAGAATGGTTGGACCAGTTCAGTATTCCACCACCAATTCATTAGTCTACCTATTTTCCCCTCATCTCCTTCAGCATTTGTCTTTTTTGATAGATATAAGGTAGTACCTCAGAGTTGTTTTAATTTGCCTTTCTTTAATCAGTAGTGATTTAGAGCATTTTTATATGATTACAAATAGTTTTGATTTCTTCTTCTGAAAACTGATTGTATCCCTTGTCCATTTATCAATTGGAGAATGGCTCTTATTTTTATAAATTTGGCTTAGTTCTATACTCAGCATATAATTGAAAAATGAGGCCTTAATCAGAGAAACTTGCTATAAAAATTTTTGGTTTTATTTCATTGTCTGTGATACCTTGTATCATAATGCAGTTTCCCTAATTAATCTCTTTTAATTGGGTCTATTTTTGCTTTTGCTTTGTCTGATATCACGATTGCTACACTTGCCTTTTTTACTTCAGCTAAAGCATATTGGATTCTGCTCTAGCCCTTTATTTTAACTCTGTGTGTGTCTTTCTGTTTCAAGTGAGTCTCTTGTGAACAACGTATTGTTGGATTCTGCTTTCTAATCCATTATGCTGCCTACTTCTGTTTTATGTGAGAGCTCATTTCATTTGCATTCATAGTTATGATTACTAACTGTATATTTCCTTCCATCCCATTTTCTTATATTCCCCCCTTCTCTTCATGCTGTCCCTCCCCTAAATTCTGTTTTGCTTCTAAACCCCTTAATTTTCCCTCCCTTTTATCATCCCCTTCTCTTCCTATTTCCCTATTGGGTAAGATGCATTTCTATACACAACTGAGGGCCTGTCTTATCTAAGCAAGAATAAAATGTTTATTCATTTAGCTTTTTATATTTCCTCTGCATCTTTAAATGCCTGCAAATGATAATTTGCATAGCATGAGGAGTTTAAATTTAGCATGACTGAGGTCTTTATTTCATTATTTATCACATGCTCGCTCCAGTTTAATTTTGGGGACAACCTACAGGGAGATGGTACACACATAAACTGTGTCAAATGTCCCCATGATATTTTCTATTTCTTATTTAATTCAGATGTAAATTTCATTTTTGATTAATCTAAATTATATAACCTTATATTTCTGTATGTATATACATATTATTTATACTTACAGTATATATACTTATCTCTCCTACCTCTTCCAATAGAATGTAAGCTCCTTAAGGGCAAGACTATTTCCTTTTTGCCTTTATATTCCACATTATGATATTATTATTATATGTAGCATATTATATCTCTATTATATCCCCAGTTAAAGTTGCAGAGAAAGTGCCAGCCTGAGTTGGTAAAGGGAGTTTCTTCCCTCAAGAATTCCATTTACCAAAGAAATGGCAACTCTGGTACCTCTCCCAATCTTGACTTAAATATTGATGTCATATACTGTAATGGCATTAATACTATGTATTAAACTTAATATGAGGGCCTGAGAAAGAAGGAGCTCCAGAACAAAACTGATTTCTCATTGACAGTATAACACAAGGCATGCAAAAACTGACACAGGATGAATATAAAACACTACAGACAAATTTGTCCTTTGGAAAAAAATGACCATAAAGGATCCTGAGTTTTGTTTTTAAACATTCCTTCATCAGTAGAGAAAGAAAATACAACCCATGGTAATACATATAACCAATTTTCTTCTCCTTTTTTTGAGATGTGAATTCTGAACTTACATAAGCCAACTCTCTAAATTAAGGGAAACCGACTGGTATATAAGGGTTCCCACTAGATAGTAAGCACTTTAGAGACTTCAACACTTCTTTACACATCTTACAATGCTCACTATTATACTGTCCCCACAACATACTCATGCTTACTAACCCAAGGGAACTTTCAAACTTAGAGCTGAGAGAGCAATACAGAGATCTCAGTGTCAAAGAAGAGATGAAAGCAAAAACCAGAAACAGACACCAAAGGAGGAGAAAAGTTTCTATTCCATATGCTAGCACCATTGTGGGAAGGAGCTCAGTACATGAAAGGACTCAGATGGGAAGGAGAAGAAACACATAAAAGAACCCAGAAATTTGAGCTGGTCAACTGAGTGGATTTGCAATTTCATCATCTTTGGTTCCCAGGGAAAGCAAGAAAAGAGAAACTGAGGGAAATCTTGACAGTGGTAAAACATGCACTCATATTACAAATAAATTAACCATTTGTATTCTTATATAATCGATGTAGGAGATATACATGAGAAGGATTACATTTTGCAGTTCATAATCAAGAGAAACTTTGGAGCGTATTATAGACTACTCTGTGTTTTTCTGATCCTTTAGGAATTTGTAATGGTTACATTTTCTTACTGGTTGTGAACTCTCATAAGAGTTAGTGCACAGGGAGAGAAACCTGTTTTGTTTTCCAGGATAGCCCCATTTGCCTGGGTTGAGTTTGCAGCCACGAGATCTAATGGCTTCCTATTACTTTTAGGATCAAATATAAATTTCTCTGTTCACCACATCATTCCCCTTCGCAGACTCTTCAGTCTAACCAAACTGGCTTTTGTACTGTTCTGTAGATACAACATTCTACCTCCCATCTCAATGCCTTTGCACAGACTCTCTCCCATGGACATTTTCTACCTCTTTCTCTTCTTCTTTTTCCTTCTTCCTTTTCTCCTCTTCTGTCACATCCTCCTCTTCCTCATCATCTTCCTTCTCCTCCTCTTCCTCACTTCTGCCTCTTAGTTTCCTTTAGGACTCAGCTGAAACACTAGCGTCTTCAATAAAGCATTTCCTCTCATCCCGCCACCCCAGCTGCCAGTGCTTCTCCCCATTTCCTATATTTATTTTGTATACATACATATATATATATATATATGTATCTGTATATATCTTCAATTTCAGTTCAATTCAATAAACATTTATTAGGTGCCTACTATGTGCAAGGTGCTGTACTAAGCACTGAGAATAAAAATAAGGAAAAGAAAGACAATCCCTGAGTTCGAGGAGCTTACAATCTAATGGAGGAAAACAACATACAAAAGGAGGCTAGGAAGGTGAGGGAGGATATGGGGGGTACCATGCGTGAGGGACATCTTACTCCATAGAATTGAAACCAAAAAGAGCTCCAGGTGGACACAGCTAGTTAGGTAGCTAGCTAGGGATATAGATATTTATAGATATCTTGTCTGCCCCATCAGAGACGTGTTTTCTACCTTGATATTTAGGGTAGGGACTCTTACTTTTGTCTTTTTATGCCAAATACTTAGCATCGTGACTAGCACATAGTAGGTACATAATAAATGCTTGTTGATTAATTGGAACTCTTGGGCTTATTAAATAGTTTCTGACCACTGTCTCCCTCAATTTACCCTTCCTCTTAAACCCCATTCTTTTTTTTCTTAACTCTTTTCTTTCCTATTTCCCTGTTGGATAAAATGAATTTTTATATACAGTTGTGTGTGTCTGTGTACTCTTTTGTCCTTAAACAAGTTTAGATGTGAGTGAGATTCAAGTGTTGCCTACTTCCCTCCCCTCAGCTCTCTCCTTCATTGTACAAACTCTTCCTGAATGCTATATTTATGTGAGATAATTTCCTTCAATTTCTTATCTTTCCCAGTGCATCCATCATTCTCCCCCTTTCCCAGTGCATCCATCATTCTCACTCTTTCCTTCTCCTTTTTATATCATGCCAATATAAAAGAATCACATTCATGCCCTCTAAGTAGCCTCCCTCTAATAACCCCAGTGATGATAAAAATTTGAGGTGTTACATCTATCATCTTCCATATAGGCATGTAAACAGTTTTAAACCTTGTCAATCCCTTATAATGTCTAATTCATATTTATGGTTCTGTTGAATTCTAATGTCAAATTTTCTATTCACCTTTTTTTTTCATCAGGAAGACTTGAAAGTTCTATATTTCTTTAATGTTAATTTTTGCTGGGTAGATTATTCTTGATTGATTGATCTATTTATTTTTGTCAATTAATCATGTCCAACTCTTCATGCCCCCATTTGGAGTTTTCTTGGCAAAGATACTGGCAAATCACTGCTTACCATTCCCTTCTCTAACTAATTTTACAGATAAGAAAATTGAGGCAAATAGGGCTAAGTGTCTCTCACTGGGTCACACAGCTAAGTAAATATCTGATGCTATATTTGATCTTAGGTCCTTATGACTCCAGGGCTAGCATCCTATCCAGTGTGCCACCTAGCTTCCCCATTCTTTTTTTTTGTTTGTTTTTTTATTTTGCTTTTTTGGAGGGTCACTTGGGGTTAAGTGACTTGCCCAAGGTCACACGGCTAGTAAGTGTTAAGTGTCTGAGGGCGGATTTGAACTCAGGTCCTCCTGACTCCAGGGCTGGTGCTCTATTCACTTCATCACCCAGCTGCCCCTTAGCTTCCCCATTTTTGACTGTAATACTAGCTTTTTTTGCTTTCCAGATTATCACATTCTAAACCCTCCATTCCTTTATAGTGGTAGCTGCTAAGTCTTGTGTGATCTTCATTGTGGCTCCACAGTATTTGAATTGTTTCTTTCTAGCAGTTTTCAGTATTTTCTCCCTGACCTGGGAGTTCTTGGTTTCAGCTAGTAGATTTTTTTTTTATTTTAGGATTTCTTTCAGAAAGTGACTGGTAGATTTTTAAAATTTCTACTTTGTCGTCTGGTTCTAAGATATCCGGGTGATTTTCTTTTGTATCTTTTTGAAATATGATGTGTGAGCTCTTTTTTTCAATTTCAATTTCTCTTTGAGACAGTCTCCTGATTCTTAAATTATTTCTCCCTTATATTTCAGGTCATTTTTTCTTATGAGATATTTCACATTTTCTTCTATTTTTTCAATTTTTAATTTTTTTTATCACTTCTTGGAGTCGTTAGCTTGCATTTGGCCAATTCTAATTTTTAAGGAGTTATTTTCTTCAGTGAGGTTTTGTACCCCTTTTACCATTTGGCCAATTTTGGTTTTTAAGGAGCTATTATCTTTTTTATTTTTTGTACTTCTTTTACCAAGCTATTAATTCTCTTTTCCTAATTTTATCTAATTTCTTTTCCTCAGTTTTTCCCTTACACTGTTATTTGACTTTTAAAATATTTTTTTGCTCTTTAACATTTCTAAGAATTATTGTTAGGCATGTGTCCAGTCTGCATTTTCATTCAGGCTTTGCTTGTAGATGTTTTCAAGTCATTGTCTTCTGTATTTATGTCTTGAGCTTTCCTTTCACCATGGTTCTCTGTATGGTTGGGTTCTTTATTAATCTACTTATTTTTCCAGCCTACTTCTTGACTTTGGCCTTTAAGTTAGTGTTGGTCTCTCCTTACCTTTAGATCAGAAGATCTAAACTTAAGTCCTGACTCTGGCAGTGTTTATATAGTCGGGTGTAAGTCCATTGACTTCTTTAGGCTTCATTGTCTATAAAACAAGGATAATAATTTTTACATTGTTTCTTTCACAGATTATGAGGATCAAGTGAGATATTTATAATATTCAATATAAATATCATCTATTATAATTATTATTTGGCCAGTATAATTGGCCTGATTTGAAAAAGGAAGTTTTTTTTAAAATGGACCTATGATTTAATTTTTATATGGAACTACTTTTACCAATGTATATCACTATTTGCTCTGCAACTCATAGTTTTAGAGAATATCTGGGTCACCAACAGGTTAAATGATTTGCCCAGAGTCACTTAGCTAGTATGTTTTAAAGGCCTGACTTGAAACCAGATCTTCCTAACTCTAAGGCCAGCTTTTTATTAACTAATAATAATAATTATGATCATTATCATTATTATGACTTACTATGTGCAGGGCAGAGGTTAAGCGGCTTTCCTAGGGTCACACAGCTAGTAAGTCTGAGACTGGATTTGAACTCAGGTATTCTTGGCTTCAGGCCCAGATCTCTATCCAACTTACTTCCTCTTTAATATTCATACCATGCTGCCTTTGAACGATGCTTCCAGAATTTTAAAATGTGGAAATTACCCAAAATATGTATTCTTGTTTTTTTAGATGCAATCTTCCTCCTCTGTCCAGTGAATATAATAAAGATGTTGGATTAAAAACCCATTTGGTGACAGCTAACCCTAGCATAATTCGGAAAAGGTAAGATAAAAATTCTTCCACTTCCAAGTAAATGGAAAAGAAGACTTTATGTTTATAGAAGACTGGTAATAATAAACATAATTCACAGGCTGGGAAATTTTAAGAAGGAAAATATAGTATTCGACAGACCAAGATAATCTGAGAAAAGAACATCAATTAGACCAGTGCCTGAAAGAGTAAGCAGTATTTTATGCTGCCTCAGAGACAGTAAGAATGACATAGAGATCTGTTTTCTTGCTTCAGTAGGAAGCACCAAGTTTTGCTTATTCACAACTCCTGCATGCTGATTGACAACAATTAACAAAAAGAACTGTGCATAGAATTTTTTTTTAAAGCAATCGGGGTTAAGTAACTTGCTCAAGGTTACATGGCCAGTTATTTCTGGGTGTGGTGCTGAGTTTCTGAGCCCAGATTTGATCCCTAGGTCATCCCAACACTGGAGCCGGTGCTCTTACTCATTGAGCCACCTGGCCGCCCCTTGTGTATAGAATTTTAGAAATTATTTTCCCAAGTATCCAGTGATTAGAGCTTAGTAATTTATTACCAGAGGAAATTCCCTCCCAATAGAAAAATTTTCCCCCTCTAACAAATGTCTATTCTGGCAGGAAATGCATCCAAATTAACGTTCTGTATGCTGATGGCGATTTCTACTTTTTTGGTGAGCCACCAAATCTCTGTAGCTGCCACCACAATTGTAAATATATCTTGCATTTGCATAATGACTTTGAAACAAAGTTAACAGAGTAACATAAAAACATTAATAACCATCACATACTAGTTAATACAAAAGTGATAATGGTCTCTTGTATTTTGTTTCTGTCAGTTCAAGAAGGATGAAACCTTTTCTTTATAATCTAGTATTGTGTAAATACAACTGGGTAAAAACAAATGACAGTTACATTGTCCTTTGTAATTGTTTCCATAAGAAAGACTGTCTGTAGGTCTCTGGGTTGTTTCCTTTTTATTATTTCCATTTATATAGGTTGATCAAAGAGGGAAATTGTAAACTTATCTCCATTTTGTGTCAGTGTAAACTGAGATACCATAAGAGAGGAGAAATGTAAAATCCAAATGACTTAGCTTGGCATTGTGGTCCTCCATGATCTGTTTGAATTTACCTTTCCTATCTTACCTAGAAGCATAGGTTAGAGTGGTATAGGATCATAGATTTAGTGCAGGAAGGGGCCTTGGAAATCATCAAATCCAATCCTATCATTTTATCATTGAGCACACTGAGGCCCAGAGAGGTTAAGTAACTTGACCAGGGTCACAGATCTAGAAAGTAGATGAGGCAGGATTTGAACTCGGGTCTTTCTGATTCCAAGTCCAATGCTGTATTCACAATAGGTTGTTAGAACTGGAAGTGATCTTAGCTACGTAATTTTACTGATGAGGAAATAAGACCCTTGGAGATTAAATGATGTCCTCGAGTCAGTGAAAGAGTTGGACTAAAATTCAGGCTTTACCACTCCTAATCCAGTGTTCTTTCAACTTTCCTATGTTGTGTCTATATCCCATTGCATACTACACTAAGTTCTAAGTTTAAACAGACCAGGTTCAATTTTGGAGGCAAGCTCGATGAATCATTCTCTCTTTGGCTCATTATACCCCCTCCCAGATTTCCCATTGGGAAACATCTGAATATAATCTGTGTGTAGACAAATGTGAGACAAAGCTAAAGGTAATAATGTGGGGTATAGGGCAGCCTATGTATTTCATCTCACAGGAGATGCAGAAAACACATAAAGAAGTCACAGTAGCACTTATGTAACAGATAAAATTCTTCTTCTCTAGGAAGTCCCATTTTCCTCTAAAATCTATATAGTTCTCCTGACACATCAGAACAGCTTGTATTCCCCTTGAAAGGAAATAACCTTGAGATTGCTAAAAAAGGAAACCCCCTTGACATTCCAGTGAGTCCCACCCTTGTCCCAGAGATCTATATGGGCATCTTGCCTTATAATCCTATCCTAAGGGCTTGGACTCCCTCTGGAATGAAGAGGAACTTATGGTTTCTAGAAAGACAACCTCCTTCCTGTCAGGTCAGCCTGTCAGAATAATTTATAGTAATAGCATAGGGCAAAAGTCCTTTGTTCTGCTATATTGTCATTTTAATCCCTCACTGCTACTCCAACCTTGTACTTCCCTTTCTCCGTATGGGAAGTTTCAGTTCAGCCACTCCCATGCTTGGCCAGATAGTCCCTTTCTCCATGGCTGCCATCTCTGGGGCTAAGAGAGTATGATATTGCTTCTCCAAAACTTGGGGCAGAAAACTGGGGTCCAGGCCTCATAGACGAATGCACATGTAATTTTCGTGTGCCTCTACCCCAAGACAATCGTTGGAGGCTCCCAGGAGAGGGTGAAATATATGGGAAATCCTCTCCTCACCCTCTCAACCAGGTCCCATGTGTATTCTTATTTCTGTTACCCTCTGGTCTGTTCTTTGAAAAGGGAAAAAGTCAAAATGACCAAAATGGGTCCAAGTCTGCTATGATTTGCCTATTTAATAAGTACAACACACAAAAAACTCACTAATACACACAATAGTCTGATTATTAGGGGCAGCTAGTTGGTTCCCTGGGTAGAGTTCCAGACCTGGAGTTAGAAAGACCTTGGTTCATATCTAGCCTCAGACACTTACTAGCTATATGACCCTGGGCAAGTCACTTAACCTCATTTGCCTCAGTTTTCTCATCTGTAAAATTAGCTAGAGAAAGAAATGGCAAATGATTCCAATATCTTGGCCAAGAAAACCCCAAATTAGATTATAAAGAGTCAGACATGACTCAAATGACTTAACAAATCTGACTATTGCCTCAATTTGTCCTCAGTCAGTGCACAACAGCTTAAATAATGTCCATTCCCAATCCATACCACTTAAAATGATATCTTTAATTAGACATCAAAGGGAATGTCCCTCCAGTGGGCATATTAGTAGGTTTGCCCATACCTTCTACTAAAGATACAGGATCTGAAAGAAGGGCTTACTCTTCTGTTAGCTTATCAATTTGATCAGTGTCCCTAAATTTTCCATTTTCCCTTCACATGCTCCATAGTCTAGCAAAATTAGGCTTCTTGGTGTTCTCTATCTGTAGCCAAATCCACTTTATCTTTTCCATTTGGCATTACTTGGAATGCCTCTTCCAGTCACAGTCTATTCAGTTAATCAGTCCCTCAATAAGCTTGTGTTAAATGCTACCTACTATACATTGTATTAGTTTTGAGAATTAAAAAAAAAAAAGCAAAAAGTGGTCCCTACCCTCAAAGAGCTTACAGTCTGATGGGGAAGACAACGAACAAGTATGGACAGGAGAAACAGGAAATAATTACAAGATGGAAGGCACTAGAATTAAGATCAGTTGAGAAAGACTTCTTGTAAAGGATAGGATTTTAGTTGGGACTTGAAAGAAGTCAGTAGGTGGAGAAAGGAAGGGAGTACAGAAGGAGGGTCAGCCAGGGAAAATACTTGAAGATGAGAGATGGATTTTCTTGTTCACAAAACAGTAAAGAATCCAGTGTCACTGAAAAGAAGAGTTTGTATTGGGGAGTCAAGTGGGATGAGGTTAAGTTATGAAAGGCTTTAAATGACAAATAGAGCATTTTGTAATTGATCATTTATTTGATAGGAAGCCACTGGACTTTATTAAGTAGAGAAGTGACATAGTCCAGTCTGTCATTTAGGAAAATCATTTTGGTGGCTGAAATGGAGCATGAATTGGAGTGCAGAGAGACTTGAGGCAGGCAGACCAACTAGAAGTCAACTGCGAAAGTCCAATCATGAGGTGATGAGAGCCTGTTCCAAGGTGGTGGCAGTGTCAGAGGAGAGAAGGGAGTGTATTAAAATATGTTGCAAAGATGAATCAATAGACCTTGGCAACAGATTGGATATGGCAGGAGAGAGATAGTGAAAAGTCAAGAATGACACAAAGGTTGCAAACTTGAGGGATTAGGAAGATAATGTTGACCTCTACAATGATAGAAAAGGTAGAAGTGGGAATAGTTTGCAAGGAGAAGGTAAAGAGTTTTGGACATGTTGAGTTTAAGTGATCTGCTGAACATCTAGTTCATGATGTCCGAAAGGCAGCTGAAGATACAAGATTAGAGGTCAGAGGAGACAAGAGGGAAGGATATGTAGATTTAATAATTACAAACATAGAGATGATACTTAAATTCAGGGGAGCTGATGAGACCACCAAGTGAAGTAGTACAGAGGGAGAAGAAGAGAATCTAGGAAAAAACCCTGAGGGACACCTACAGTTAGAGGGGGTGACCTGGAGAAGGACCCAACAAATGATCCTGAGGAACAGTCTTATAGGAGGAGAACCAGGAGAGAATGGTGTTCTGAAAACTTAAAGAGAAGATAATATCAAGGAAATGGTCATCAGCAGTGTCAAAGACTGCAGAGAGGTCAAGAAGAATAAGAATTGAGAAAAGACCACTGCGTTTGAGAATCACGAGATCATTGGGATCACAGAGAACAGTTTTGCTGCTATGACAAGGTCAGGAATTGGATTGTAATGGGTTTTAATAGCGAGCCTATTGAAATTCTACCCATTCTTTAAGGTTCTGGTTGAATGCTACTACCTCCATATCACATCTCAACCTCTAGTCAAGTGATTTTCTTCTTTTTATCTGTTAGAAACTGTTTTTGTATTTATTTCACTTATTAAATTTTATATTATAGGTACTTGTGTGCCTAGCTTCCCTTCCCTACTAAAGCATAAACTCCTTGAGGGTAGAACCTGTGTCTTCATCTTCATATCTTCTACAGTACATGGAATTTGACATCCCAGTTAAATTATCAAAAAATGAGTAGATTTTTGTTGGAAGAATAAAGAAATGCTTGGATTTAGATCTTGTTGTCCCTGAGTTTCCATTTTTAATGAGTGGATTATTCTGTTTTCTAATTCATAAAGTAATTGGGCACAGATAATGATTTAGGGGGGAACTTAAAAATTTAAAGCATGGGAGATGGTTTTCAGTGAATTTGTATGGGTGAAGTCAAGTAAGAATTAGGGGCTAGGGTGGAGAGTCAAATGAATAAAGATGTGATGAGCACCAAATCCTTAAAATTGAAAAGTAGTTGAAATTCCCCTGCCCACCTCCCACACTTATGCTGCCTCCTGGCTACCCAGAAGCCTTGTTGAATGATCACTTTGTCTAAAATTTCTTTTTCTGTCAACTAAAATCAAAACCCTCTCTCACTGTGGTCACCTTACACTAGAAAGAAAACAATATGATTATAGCAAAAATACATGCTATAAGGTAACTAAGAGAGAAGATTAACCCTTTTCAGTGGGTTATTTACATTTTAAAGGAAGAATTTATCCATTCAAATCAATTTCTGACCATAAGAAATTGTGGGTTACATCTATATCCATATCTGTCCATCTATCTATCCATCTATCTATCTATCTATCTATCTATCTATCTATCTATCTATCTATCTATCTATCTATCTATCT
>NW_027186523.1:651449-665205 GCF_028583685.1 Petaurus breviceps papuanus | reverse complement strand
TCTATCTATCTATCTATCTATCTATCTATCTATCTATCTATCTATCTGTCTGTCTATCTTTCTGTCTATCCATCCATCCATTTATCTATCTGCCTATTTGTCTTTCTCTCTGTCTATCCATCCACCTATCTCTGTCTATCTCTCTATCCATTCACCCATTTTTCTTTCTATCTCTCTATCTCTGTCTGTCTCTCTATCTATCCATCCATCTCTCTCTTTCTTTCTCTCTCTATCTGTAAAGCCATGCACAAGCAGCTTTCCAGAAGAATGCTGCTGTGAACAGCTTTCAAGGTTCTGATTACATAGTATTGTGAACACTCTTTATTCAATAACAAATCAAAGCAAAACATTCACAGAAAATCAAGGTACAGTATTCACAATGTTACAACTTATCTCAGAAAAAACAAATGCAGTATTCACAATGACTTGACACTAAAATGGCCACATAGTTTTTGCCAAAGTGGTCAAAATAGTTTTCAACAAAGTACAATCATTTAGTAACTCAATCATTCAATCATCCTTAAGGAGGCTTGCCTCCTTACTCAGTCATTCAATCATCATTAATAAGAGACACAAAATACAAAAGTCAAAGTAATCCACCCCTGGCTAGTACATTCATTTAGTCAATCAGAGTCCTTAATTCAATCACAAAGTACAATCACAAATAAATTACAATTCCATCAGTTACTACTTAACAGAAAATAACACATTTCAGCAGACAGGGCTTCCAGCTCCCTGACCATTACATCCATACCTAGTCAGTTACCAGAGAGGGAAGCACCAACATTTGGGTTTTCAAAGCTGGGGCAGGGCTCAACGACTGCTCAGATTCTCATCTGGCCAAATCACACAACTCTTCCCAAAGTGAGTCCCAAAGCAAAACCTCACATCAGGGTCAGTCACTACTCAGACAATTTCATCAGTCACTACTCAGTATTCACGGAGAGGTCTTTTCATCTTGACTTGAAGCAGGCTTTCAGCTTCCCTGGATCCCCTTCCATGGTCCCAGCTCCTACCTAGATTCACCAAAGTGTCACCTGGGTTCAAAGGCAGACAGCTCCCAGTTCCTTGTCCAGCTCTCTGTGTAGTTCCTGTTCCACACTGAAGCTCACAGTGTCCAGACCACCTTAAATCCTTCACAGTCTCTGTTCTCTGGAAGTCAAGGCTTAACAAAGCCACAAATAAAGTACCAACACCACATTCATTCTTCCTCTGGAAGGTCCTCGGCAGCTCAGGCTGGCTCTCAGAAGTCTTCAGCAGAAGTTTCAGCTGGTTCCCAGAATAAAAATCACTTCCTACAGGTTCTCATAATAAAAATCATTCTCTCTAGCCTGGGCCTCTCTTCCTCAGCCTACAGAACCTGGCTCCAAGAAGATCTGAAATTCCATCTAGGGCTTCTCCTTATATACCTATTAGCTCCTCCCTGTTCTGCTCCTCCCTGTTCTGCCCCTTCCTGTTACATCAGCAACTCCCTGTTACATTAGCAATAGGGATTCATACCTTTTGTTTCTTAACAAAGGCTTGATCTAGTTAATTTCAAACTAGGTGCTAAATACCTGTTAGTTTTGCCAATACAAAGGGATCAAATTAATCTATCTATCTGTCTGTCTATCTATCCACCTATCCAATCTATCTACCTACTTATCCACATACCAGGAGACCTTTCTCAAATCCTTCTTTTGATTGTTTCCATATTATTCCTTCTACCCTCTCACTCTATCTGTTTGGGTTAACAATTTGGCACCCTACCTACTCCTGATCCAAGGTAACATACTTTAGAAATGATACAACTATTCCATTTTCATACTCATTCAAATTCTGGTTTCTCTAATTTCAGAGCCCTTTGTGAACCTAAAATAGCCTTCACAGGAGGTGAAGGAACATACTTCATCTCAGATCCCTCTTAACTTTGTTTAACTTCAAAGACATTTCTCTATCTGAAGATAAGGCAATTCTTTCTTGCCAAAGTGTCCCTGAAATAGAGTTCCAGAAAACATTCCTAATCACACTAATTTTTTTTGGGGGGCAGTATATTATCATCATAGAACTTTCTATTTAACTACCAATGTATATAACATCTGCAGCCACTGTAGAGCTGAGAAGTTCCTGTTTCTTTGGTTCATGATCTCATAAGCATCCTGGATTTGGAAGCAGAGAACTTGGGTTGAGTCGTCCTTTGTTCTTTACTGCTTGTATGACCTTGGGCAAGTCTCCTCACCTCCCTAGGCCTCAGGTCCACATCTTTGCAAAGAGGATGTAGATGGCTCTAGATCTGTTCTTGTGACATCCAGATGATTAAGATGTTAAGAATAATAGGCCTTTGGCAAAAGTCTGAAATACCTAAAGTTTATCTTTAGGGTATTATCCCTCTGTGCATCTCTCGTATTTTCTTTCCCCATTCCAAGGACCCGAGCTTTCTGCCCAGGTTCTTTCCTACTATAGTTGTTTGCCCATGTTTACCCACCCTCATCAGCAACTCCTGTTCCTGACCTTTTGTATTTTCTATCCCTCTCAAAACTTGCTTAGGATAAAAAAATTAGAGATAGAAGGGTGCTTACAGATAATTTTACAGATAAGAAATGTGAGATTCAGGAAAACTGCATGATTTACATCATCATAAATGGTATTTACATAGCACTTTAAGATTTGAAAGTGTTTTATATGTATTATTTTTTCTTCACAACAGCCTTGTGAAATAGGTACTAGGTTTATTATTATTGCTATTTTATAGGTGAAAATGGACAATTAAAAATGGAATGTAAGTGTATTAAGTCCATGGAACAATTTATTGCATTCCCCTGTCATGGGTCCTTTATTTGGTGTCTTTCCAGGGTGGTAACTCTTTATTTTGGTAACTTATAGAAAAGAGAGATTCCTCCCTAAGCTGTTCATTTAATAAGAAAGGAGTAGGTAAAAGAAAAAAAAGTTAGGTTGCATACTTAACTCCAAAAAGATATGAACTTGGGGCAGCTTGGTGGTTCAGTGAATAGAGCACTGGCCCTGGAGTCAGGAGGACCTGAGTTCAAATCCAACCTAAGACACTTAACATTTACTAGCTGTATGACCTTTGACAGGTTGCTTAACTCCAACTGCCTTGCCTTCCCCCCTCCAAAAAAAGATATGAACTCTTTAAAGAGGAATATTACTTTTGTCCATTATTTTTCTTTTGTTCCTCTATCTTCCCCTTTAAATGACAAGGAAAGAAGGAGGCAATTAATTAATGGGTGGGGAAGAGAGAAAGTTAAAAAGGATGGTGCAGAGAGAGGAGTGAATGCTGTTCTTATGCAAAGACCAATTTATCCAACTGCTGATTATGATATTCTCTGGCCCTGAAACTTCCTGTTTCAGATATAATTATAAGAAAGAAGGAAATGATTCAGATATCATTTATCTGTTTCTACTTGTTTTTCTTTTTTTAATCTTTTTTTCTTTTGTTAAATATTTCCCAGTTACATGTAAAAGAATTTTTAACAAGCGTTTAAAAAATGTTTGAGTTCCAAATTTTCTCCCTCTTTCTTGCCTTTACCCCCTCCTTGAGAAGGCAGACGCTTTGATTTTGATCATACATGTGAAGTCATGTCAAACATATTTCCATATTAGCCAGGTTGCAAAAGAAAATTTAAACAAAATAAAACAATAAAAATAAAGAAAGTTAAAAAGAGGGATATTTCAATTTGCATTCATAGTTCATCAGTGTTGTCTCCCTAGACAGATAGCATTTTTCATCATGGATCCCCTTTGGAATTGTCTTAGATCATTGTCTTGATCAAAGTATCTAAGACTTAGCGGCGGCCAGGTGGCTCAGCGAGTAAGAGCACAGGCTCCAGTGTTGGGATGACCTGGGGATCGAATCTGGGCTCAGATACTTAGCACCACACCCAGAAATAACTGGCCGTGTAACCTTGAGCAAGTTACTTAACCCTAATTGCTTTAAAAAAAAAAAAGTATCTAAGACTTTCACAGTTTGTCATCCCTACAACATTGCTGTTACCATGCACAATGTTCTCCTGGTTGTGCTAACCTCACTTTGCATCAGTTCACATGTCTTCCCAGGTTTCTCTGAAACCATTGTGCTTGTCTGTTGTTTCTTATAGCACAGTAGCATTCCATCACAATCACATACCACAATTTCTTCATCTATTCCTGATTTGATGGGCATCCCTTCTATTTCCAACTCTTTTCTACTACAAAAAGAGCTACTATAAACATTTTTGTACAAATATTTCTTTGATCTCTTTGGCTTACATACCTAAGTAGTGGTATTGCTGGGTCAAAGGGTATGCACAGTTCCATAGGCTCTTGGACATAGTTCTAAATTGCTCTCCATAAGGGTTGAACCAATTCACCAAGCCACCAACAATGCATGAGTGTCCCAACTTCCCCACATCCCCTCAGACTTTTATCATCCTGACTTCTGTCATATTAGCCAGTCTGATAGGTACGAGGTGGTATCTCAGAACTACTTTAATTCACATTTCTCTAATCAGTAGTGATTTAGAGCATTTTTTATGTGGCTCTTGATAGCTTTGATTTATTCTTCTGAAAACCACTTGTTCATATCCCTTGACTATTTATCAACTGGAGAATGACTCTTAATTTTATAAATTTGGTTTAGTTCCCCATACATTTGAGAAGTGAGGCCCTCATCAGAGACACTTGTGGCAAAATTTCCCCTCCCTCCCACTGTCCTGTTTTCCCTCCAATCTTGGCTGCATTAGTAGCCCTTCAATTTCATGTAATGAAAGTTATCTCCTTTACTTCATGTAATCTCTGCCTCTTGTTTGGTCATAATCCCTTCCCTTAGCCATAGAACTGACAGGTATATCTTTTCATACTCCCCTAATTTATTTATGATGTCACCCTTTATGTCTAAATCATTTATTCATTTTGACCCTATCTTGGTATATGGTGCAAGATAGGAAGGAGTCCATGCCTAGTTTCTGCTTTCCAGTTTTCCTAGCAATTTTCATCAGATGTTGAGCCCTTATACCAAAAGCATGGATCCTTGGGTTTATCAAACCCTAGATTACTATGACCATTTATTACTGTATATTATGTACCTAATCTGTTCCACTGATCGACCATTCTTTTTCTTAGACAGTACCATATATTGTTTAAATGACTGCCACTTTTAATATAGTATGAACTCTAGAATTCCTAGGCCACATTTTTAACTCCTTTCTTAACATTTTTTCATTGATTCATTTGATATTCTTGATCTTCTGAATCTTGTTACTATTTTTTTCCTAGCTCTACAAAATAATTCTTTGGTAGTTTGATTGGCATGGCACTGAATAAGTATATTAACTTAGATAGACTTGTCATTTTCATCATGTTGGTTAAGTCTACCCACGAGCAATCAATATTTCTCCAGTTGCCCAGATCTCTCTTTATTTGTGTGAAAAGTGTTTTGTAATTTTGTTCATATGGCCCCTTGTTTTGTCTTGGCAGGTAGATTCCTAAGTATTTTTGGTTGTCTGCAGTTATGTTAAATGAAATTTCTTTCTCTTCCCACTGTGTTTAGTTGGTAGTATATAGAAATGCTGATGATTTATGTGGGTTTCTTTTATAATCCTACAACTCTGCTGAAGTTGTTAATTGTTTCAACTAGTTTTTTAGATCAGCACTTCTTAAACAGGTTAAGAGACATTGAAGGGGTTGAGAGTGGAAAAAGTTTAAGAAGTTAAAACTTAAAAAGTCTAAGAAGCCTTAAGAACCCCTAAATAATTTAGTTGATTCTCTAGGGTTCTTTAAGTATACCATCACATCATCTGCAAAGAGTGATAGTTTTGTTTCCTCACTGCCCATTCCTGTTCCTTCAATTTCTTCCTACAGTCCCACTGCCATAGCCAGAATCCCCAGCATAATACTGAATGACAGTGGTGATAATAGATATACTTGCCTCACTCCTGATCTCATTGGGAAGGCTTCAAGTTTATCCCACACAATGCCTGCTCTTGATTTTAGATAGATACTATTTATCATTTTTAGAAAAGTTCCATTGGTTCCTATGCTTTCAATGTGTTTTCAGTAGGAATGGGTGTTGTATTTTGTCAAAGGCTATTTCTGCACCATTGATTTAATCACATGGTTTTTGTTCGTATTGTTACTTATATGGTCAATTATGTTGATAATTGTCCTACTATTGAACAAGCCTTGCATTCCTGGTATAACTCCCACCTGGTTGTTGTGTATGATATTTTTGCTATAATTACTATAATCTCCTTGCTAGTAGTATTTTATTTATAATTTTTACATCAATATTAAGGAAATTGGTCTGTAGTTTTCTTTCTCTGTTTTTGCTCTCCCTGATTTAAGTATCAAAGCCATATTTGTGTCATAAAGGGAATTTGGTAAGATTCCTTCTTTGTCTATTTTTTTCAAATAATTCATATAGTATTGGGATTAATTGTTCTTTAAATGTTTGGTAGAATTCACTAGTGAATCCATCTGGTACTAGGGATCTTTTCCTTAGGGAGCTCATTGATGGACTGTAAAATTTCACTTTCTCAGATAAGGTTACTTAAACATTCTATTTCCACTTCTGTTAATCTGGGCAATTTATGTTTTTGTTGACCAAGTGCTTAAAAATTTATCATACATCTCATACTACTATCTCCCAAAGATTTTTAAGTGAATTTGGTCAGACCAAACTGGTCTTATTTCCTTTCTGCTTGTTGTTCTTCTCAACCACATACCTGTAACTGAGAGAATTGAGAGGTTTACCAATGAGCATAATTCTCAGATTTTAAAATAACCTTTAACTCCAACAAATAAAAAAATCCACCAAATAAAATAAACATCTCTATGTAGAACAGAAAGAGGGGATTATATGAAACTGAATATTTATCTCTCTGAATATCTATTTAATTTACTTTTCAAGTGTATAAAAATCAACATCTCCTTCAAACTGTCCAACTTATCTGTGATTCATTATTGCCTGTTCTCTTCTCATAAGTTTTGGAATCCTATCCCTACCCTTTTGATATCTTACCTCCTTTTCCCCCCAGGTGAAAAGAACCCTTGAAATAAATATGTATAATCTGGCAAAACAAATCCCCACGTTGGTCATAACTAAAATATGTATCTCATTCTGTATCTTGAGACTATTCCCTCTGTCAGGAAGTAGGTAACAATCTTTATCAATGGCACTGTGGAATTGCAGATGGTCATTACATTGATCAGAATTCTCAAGTTTCTGATAGTGGCTACCAAAGTCTAGGAAAGTCTCTAGCTCACAAAATCTCTTTGGACATGGCCAGCTGGTGAGCACTTCTTTCTTCTCTGCTTTAGCACTCACTGCTCTTTGAAGAACTGTGTGACCCACACAATGGACAGAGAGGTTCAACAGAACTGGCAGTTAACGAGTGACAGCTTCAGGATAGTTGCTTCCAACTGAACGAACACTTGCAATACTATTGTCTCATGAATCATCTAGGTGTACTAATATCTTCAGGTACTTCACATCCCTAGCCATCTCCTTCTTAATTCTTTTTAATAAACTGATAATGCCCTCATGATTCTTTGGGATATAAGCTTGAATTGGCAGAATCCTATTATACACATGAAGACTATCTTCTTCTCTTCTGCCATTGGAATCTGATAGCATCTGTTATGTAAATTCAATGCAGAAAATCACTTGTCTAGCAAATACCAGCAAGGGCATCTTTAACTCGTGGTATGGCAGTGGTTTTTTTTTAGCTCTCTTATTTAAGGTCCACAGGGTGGTACAATGGATAGAGTACTGGGCCTAGAGTCAGGAAGACCTGAGTTCAAATCCGACCTCAGACACTTCCTAGCTGTGTGGTTCTGGGCAAATCACTTAACCCTATTTGCCTCAGTTTCCTCATCTATAAAATGAGCTGGAGAAGAAAATAGTAAACCACTCCAGTATCTTTGCTAATAAAACTCTAAAAGGAAACATGAAGAATTAGACATGACTGAAAACACAACAGTCTGTACCTATCAAAATCTTCCAAGGTTTCTTCTGAGCCACCATTATGAATATTTATTCATATGGGCTATGAGACTCTGTGAGGATCCCATTGGCCAACCACACTCCTCTAGATGGTTTTTGAGGTCTTATTTTTCAATGAAGATAATATTCTGAGACCACCCTCTAACTTGTCAGGAATTCTTGAGGTGGATTCTGTATATTGCTGCTTAGGTCCACCTCATGTCTCACTCACACAATAAGAATATTCCAGTTCTTATACTCAAGTCTTTCCCTCACATGACCTCTTCATTTCTCAGGTACTGGAGACTCACAAAAAATGAACTTTTCTGCATCAGCTCTCTAAATGGAGAAGTTAGTGTTCTTTCAATGCTCACTGCCACCATTGCCTTCTGTTTTTCCCATAAGTTTCTATGTGTCTATGTACTGACCCTCAGCTTGTTGCTTTTATCAACGAATCAACAAACATTTATTAAATGTCTGCCATGTACCCTTTACTGTACTAGACATGGGAAACAAAAAATAAAAGTCTCCTGTCAAGGAATCTGTATTCTTTCAACAGAGACCATATGTACAAATATAAACATATACCCAACAAATGAAAGGTAGTTAAGTAAAGGGCACTTGGAGGGAGAGAACTAGCAGCTGGGGAGAGATCAATAGAATTTTGCTATTTTTCAACAAAGGATTGGTCCCAAACAATGGGGATAAAATAGAGATGTTTACCAAGTCTAGAAAATCACAATCAAGATGAGTATTTTGTTGTTGACATCCATGATTTCCCTAGGGGACTTTATGCTCATCCTTGTGCGGGTCAGATACGGACAGTTCTCACTTAGCCCCATAGTACCTTTGTAGGGTATAGAGTTATTTTTTTAAATGTCTATTAAAAATGTCTGTAATACAATATTCACTTGAGATCCACTGTCCAGCACAACAGGATATTCTATCTCTTAAAGCCCCAGTCCCTTCTACATGCGGTCCTATGAATTCAGATGGCAAAGATTAATGAACAATTGCCAATGAGTCCAGTTTAGAGTGGTTGGAGTCTGGTGTGATGTCTGTCCCTGATCTCATTCTTGTTTCCCAAAGCTAGATTATTCTCACTCAAACACTGATAAAGTTAAGATTTTATTCTATTCTATCAAGAAGTTAAATATGTGAGCAGCCCTCTACCTCACCCCCTTGTAGCAGGAGGTCGTTCAGTTCAGCATCTGCTGTGGACACATTCTGACCTACTATGAATACTAGTTTCCAAATCTTTTGTTTTTCTTCTTCCACCTCTTAGCACGTTTTCCCTAGCCTCCTGCCTTTTAATTTGGGTGAACAGGTTTGTTTTCTTGTCTTGATTCCATGTCTCATATGTGAAAAGATGATAAATGTTTTGAAGCCATTTGGGATCTCTCTCCTTTACCAACTAAAACAATGCCAGTTAATTATTCCATTAATCATCTAACCTCTCAAAAAAGTTCTGTCTGCGGCAGTTGGATGCATCCAACTGCTTTCTGGCAGTCTCAAAACTGGTCAGGTGACCCACGAGGTGTCCTTCATCCAGCAACTCTCAACCCAACTAAGCTAATATGAGTCTATCCATTTGTTCCATCTTGACTGCTTTTTGACCATTAGTCTTTGAAGTACTCTTTTCACATTCAGCAAAATTTCTTAGAAATTTTCTCCCTCGTTTTGGTAGTGACTGAAAAACTGACCACAGGCTCCTTCTGCATTCCTCAAGTTGTCAAGTGACCTTTGTAGGCTTTGCAAGTATCCCTGCATTGTGCCCTAGTGTTCCATGACTTCAGTAGGAGATCAAATGCAGTTAACTGAAGGCTTATGAGAAAGCCTATGAGAAGACTACCCCTCTTCTCTAATGCAGTCCTCTGTCACTGCTATAGTGTTTCAGTGACATATACAGGATTCCTTATATAGTTTTATATATATATACATATATATATACATATATATACATATATATATATACATATATATACATATATATATATATATACACCCACATACATATATATATTTCCTTCCCAGAGGAATGTGGGTCTTTCTTTGAGAATCTTCTTGGCTCATAGAAGTAAAATTCCTACTCTAGGGGGCACAGAAATTTAATGGCATCTTTGTCTACTCCTGTTGCCACAGGTTGGTAATGATATTTCTCTGAATGGAAGAATTTGGAATTTATTTAATGTCTTTTTGTCCTCAGAAGCTTAAATTTCAGTTTATGTATATTCTCCGATAATTTGCTTCTTGCCAGGGATTTTAGAATAGTTATTCATTCAGATGGTTGAGAAAAATAAAAGATTGTGTGTGATCTTTTCTTTGAATTTTGTAAATCTCTTTATCTGAAAGGACCAATTAACTACCATTGCTAATAGCCGTTAGCAAATCTAACTTGAGTTTATAGAGCTAGATCTAGAAAGGACCTCACAGTGATGAAAACACAGCTTAACAGTGGTATAGAGATACCATTTAGGCAATGGTCACTGCTTCATGTGATGCCTGGCTTTTTTTTTTTTTTAAAGCAATAGGGGTTAAGTAACTTGCTCAAGGTTACACGGCCAGTTATTTCTGGGTATGGTGCTGAGTATCTGAGTCCGGATTTGATCCAGGTCATCCCAACACTGGAGCCGGTGCTCTTACTCTCTGAGCCACCTGGCCGCCCCCTTTTTTTTTTTTTTATTAAGCAATCAGGGTTAAGTAACTTGCTCAAGGTTACACGGCCAGTTATTTCTGGGTGTGGTGCTGAGTGTCTGAGCCCGGGATTCGATCTCCAGGTCGTTCTGACACTGGAGCCGGTGCTCTTACTTGCTGTGCTACCTGGCCGCCCCGATGCCTGGCTTTGAAGCCCAACAATTTTGAACCTGGATGTATCTTAAAAGGCAGATGAACGAGTATTTGGGACAGCAATGAAAGAATTCTTCAGTTAATGACTAATATAGACCATTAGGCTGTGACAATGAGATCTTCTCCCTTACTTGGATGATAACCTTTGAGTACTACATAGGTGCACCTTTTTTTTAAACTATATGCCTGTTTGAATTGATTGCTCCTCTATCTCATAAAATTATGTCTCAAGGACCATATAGTTGTTTTAGTGCAGTACTAATGATAGCTTTGCAATACCATGTGGACAATATAGTAATTATTAGCGTACATATATTTTTGTACAGTATATGCCTAATATACTGTAAGCCTCATAAATGCTTTAGGAATTTGCAGAGTCTACTTATTATATACAGATACCCCTCAAATCTTCTTTGTTTGCAGATCATCAACTTCATATTCTGTCATCTGTGCCTTCACTTCGCAGCAACCACACAATGAGATGGTCATAGTCTTTACCTCACCATCACCCCCTCTGCTATTTATGACTCTGATATTCCTTTATCTAATCATTACCTTTCATCATTCTGTCTTTCTTTGTGCCTTACCTCTTGTAAAAGTATTCTACATCCTCATTGCACCTTCACCCCTCTCTCCTTTCCCAAGTCATCACTCCTACTCTAGGCTCACTTTCTATCTTCAAAATCTTGACCATATGATCAATCAGTTCAATAATCAGTTTAACTATATACTCTTCTCTGCCCTTAAGTCCTCAGTCTATTTGTGCTACTACTGCTTACATCTTTGTAGAATTCATCCTGGCTTATTCCTACCATACATCTTCTTTAGTCTTACTCAAGTGCTGTTAAAAACTGGCAAAGGAAGTCACACACCTCTGCTGACTAGATCTATTACAGATTTATATTTTGAAATCTTAATTGGTCTCTCTCTTTTTTCCACTAAATATAGTGACTTTATTGATGGTACACAATACAGGACTCTAGACTTCTTCCCCCGACTACAGGGGTGCTTTGGAACAAGGATGTGAATGGGACATGGGATCCCTAGTATAGGAACATAGTTTAGGAATATGGGCTTCCCAGTGGTGGATCTCCTCTTTTTGGCTGGGGATGAAGATCCATGGCTTTCCACTTTACTCCTTGGAGGCCATGTAGACCATGAAGTCTACTACATGGTTGCTATAACCATACTCATTGTCATACCAGGAAATGAGCTTGACAAAATGTTCAATGAGGGCAATACCAGCACCAGCATCAAAGGTAGAAGAGTGAGTGTTGCTGTTGAAGTCACAGGATATAACCTGGTACTCTGTGTAGCCCAAAATGCCCTTCAAGGGTCCCTCTGATGCTTGCTTCACCACTTTCTTGATATCATCATATTTGGCAGCTTTCTCCATGCAGCAGGTCCACAACAGATACAATGGGAGTAGGACCATGGAAGGCCATGCCTGTGAGCTTCCCATTCAGCTCAGGTATAACCTTGCCTATAGCCTTAGCAGCACCAGTGGAAGCAGGGATGATGTTTTGGGCAACACCATGCCCATCACGCCACAGCTTTCCAGAGCTTTCATCTACTGTCTTCTGGGTAGCAGTAATGGCATGGACTGTAGTCACGAGTCCTTCCACAATGCCAAAGTTGTCATGAATGACCTTGGCCAAGGGAGCCAAGCAGTTGGTAGTGCAGGAAACATTACTGATAATCTTAAGTAAATTATCATATTTCTCATGGTTCACTCTCATCACGAACATTGGGGCATCAGCAGAAGGGGAAGAGATTTTGGCCCTCTTGGCTCCACCCTTCAAGTGAGCCCCAGCCTTTTCCATGGTGGTAAAGACTCCAGTGGACTCTACAACATACTCGGCCCCAGCATCTCCCCATTTAATATTGGTGGGATCCTGTTCCTGGAAGATGGTAATGGTTTTTCCATTGATCACCAGATTCCCATTCTCAGCCTTGACAGTACCCTTGAATTTGCCATGAGTGGAATCATATTGAAACATATAAATCATGTAGTTGAGGTCAATGAAGGGGTCATTGATGGCCACAATGTCTTCTCTACCTGAGGTGAATACAGCCCTGGTCACCAGGTGCCCAATACGGCCAAATCTGTTGACTCCGACCTTCACCATTTTGTTTCAGGGATGCTACTTAAGCAGCAGAACCTGGTACCGAGCTTGGGAGAAAAGCCAAAAATAATTGGACTCTCTTTACTTTATTTTAATTATTTATTCTTCCATGATTGACTCTCCCACAGCACTCACTATCTATTCTAAACCATTTTGCTTCTCAAACCACCTAGATGACTCCCTCCTCTCAGAAGAGATCTGAAAATATTGTACTTCATTGAAGAAATTGATACCATCTGTCAGGATCTCCAACTTTTCCCAGCTCCATAAACCAAATAACCTCAGCAATATCTCCAACTCTACTTCTTGCCATTGGCTTAGAGGAAGAGAATTCTTGTAAATCTACTTGTACCCTTGATCCCATTCCCTCCTGTCTCCTCTGAATCAGTCTTATTTTCTCTCCTGAACTTGTTTTGCAACACCAACTGAATTGTCATCTTGTGACCTTAAAATATCCGTTCTCTCTCTTTGTCTCTCTGTCTCTGTCCACTAGTTCATTCCCTATTCATGTCAAACACATTTATTTTTATTTCACCCTAAAAATAAAAATATTTTCATTTGAACCTAGCATCTCAAGCTACCATTCTAAATCTCTTGTCCTCTTCATATTCAAATTCCTAGAAAAAGCAGTCTATAGTTACTTATTACTCTCACTTCTCACATTCATTTCTCAACCTTTCGAAATTTGACTTCCAGCCTCAATATTCAAATAAAACTTCTAAAGTTATCCATGATCAGTCTATCAGTTTCCAAATATTATATTTTCTTAGTTTTCATTCTTGACCTCTCTGAAGCATTTAACAGAAAGAAAGAAGGAAAGAAAGAA
>NW_027186523.1:645103-651349 GCF_028583685.1 Petaurus breviceps papuanus | reverse complement strand
AGGAAGGGAGGAAGGGAGGAAGGAAGGAAGGAAGGAAGGAAGGAAGGAAGGAAGGAAGGGAGGGAGGGAGGGAGGAAGGGAGGAAGGAAGGAAGGAAGGAAGGAAGGAAAGAAGGAGGAAATGTAGCTAGTAAACCCCAAGTTAAATGGATAGCTTCTGGCCATCAAAATTTACCTTCCTTTGAATAGGAGAAGGAGGAGAGGGAGAGGGAGAGAGAGAGGATTAGCTGAGTTACCAAACAAGCTGGGTCCCCATTCAGGCAGCTCAGTCTACTCACAGGTTGTGTTTGTCCTTTGTTCTCGAAGAAGACCATGGCTTCAGGTAAATGATGACATGAGTTGCAGTTGACCTTGATTTGAGTGAGGGAGGGCTGTACAAGGTCAATGGTCTCGCTTTCTCCTCCAGAGCCATCTGGATCCAGTGACCAGATAATTCATCAGGATGACTTTGTTGTGTTGTGTTTGTCCTTCCTTCCTTCCTTCCTTCCTTCCTTCCTTCCTTCCTTCCTTCCTTCCTTCCTTCCTTCCTTCCTTCCTTCCTTCCTTCCTTCCTTCCTTCCTTCCTTCCTTCCTCCCTCCCTCCCTCCCTCCCTCTCTTCCTTCCTTCCTCTTTTCACAAAACCTTAAACCCGGTTCACTCTGGAGCTCATAGATTAAACCCTTCTGGTTTACAGTGTATGTCAATGGCAACTGTTTCTCTTTGGAACAGCAACCCTGAGGGCCTTCCCCTCCCAACTTGATTTTTTTTCTTTTTTTTTTTTCTAATTAAAGGGGCCATCCCTTGACTTCTTAAAGAGACCTATTCACTGAATGGGCATTATCTCACTCTAAGTGAGTTTGTGAAGACCTTAACCTAAAAGGACCAGGGTCTCCCATTGCATCCTGGGTCATCTCCAGTTATCCTGATGAATATCTGGTCACTGGACCTAGATGACTCTGGAGGAGAAAGCAAGACTGGTGATCTTGCACAGACTTCCCTCATTCAGATCAAAGTCAACTACAAGTCATGTCATCATTTCCCTGATGCCATGGTCCTCCTCGAGAATGAAGAACAAACAAAACAACAACAATATCAAAGAACTATTTAACACTGTTGACCACCCCTTCTTCTTTGATATTCTCTCTTTCTTGGTTTTTTGGTAGCACTATTTTTTTCCTGTTTCTCTTCCTACCTCATCAGTATTTTTAGCTGCTCAGTATTTTTTACTGGGTAAAATCCATGCCCATTCCCATAACTGTGTGTTTCCTCTGAAGCTTTGTTCTGGTCCTTCTCTCTACACCTTTTTTTTGCCTTTTGGAGGGCAATTGGGGTTAAGTAACTCGCCCAAGGTTACACGGCTAGTATTTTTTGTGTGGATGTTAAGTGTCTGAGGCCAGAACCGAACTCAGGTCCTCCTGACTTGGGGGCTGGAGCTTTACTCACTGAGCCACCTAGCCGCCCCTACACCTTTTCTTATTATCTCATTCACTCTGATGGCTATAATGACCTCTCTCTATAGATGATTCCCAGATCTCTGTATCTAAACCCATTCTCTCTCCTAAACTCCAGCTCTGCAATACCAGCTGCAACCTCTGCCTGAATATCCCATAGTCATCCCAAGACCAACATTTCTTTATCCCCCCCCCCCAATTCTTCTCTCTTTTCAAACTTCCCTATTTCAGTTGTAAGCATCACCATCCTTCTGGTTGACAAGGTTCACAACCTCAGAGTCATGCTTTCCATAACTTTCTGTAATTTTCCAGGTCTTGCTGATTCTGCCTCTATAATATATCTCACTTCCATTCTCTTCTCTTCACTCATTTAGCTAGTACCATAGTTCAGGTTGTAGTCACCTCTTGCCTAGACTGTGGGAAGAGAGTCCTAATTGGTCTTCCAGTCTTTGGTCTCTTTCTTCTTCAGTTTATTCTCCACACAGCTGACACATTATTATTCCTAAAGCACAGGTATAACCACATCACCATTCATCTTTCCTTATCTGATCTAGTTTCTACCTTTTCCATTGAGCTGTCTGTCACACAGAGTAAAGGACCAACTAATTGTGTTTCTCACTTTTCACATGTATTGTTAGCAACATATTGTTAAATTCTCCACATGAATTGTGTTACTACATGAGGTCTTACATAAGTTGTGATCTCATATAATATTGATTCTAGGTAGTTCTGAGATTATATGATATACTTGTATTAGATTAGATTCAGGAAAAATCAGAAGCTTGAGAACCATTGTTTTGAGTTGTGAACAAGGTCAGTAAGCAAAGAAAAGTTTTTAAAGAAGAAACAAACTAAGATAAAGTTGGATAGATAGATAAGATAAAGTTGGAGGGAAAGAAAGCACACTGAAGACTGTGGATGAAATTATGCGTCAGAAGATTCTGTCCAGCTTTCAGGATGTGAAGAAATGGTGGAAAGACTTAAATATACAGAAAGCAAGCTATTTAGAGTAAGATGCACATGAGATATTGTGAAAATCAAACTCATGTGTGCTTAAAGAGAAATAAATTGACAAACTGATAAAGGAGAAAGGAAGGGAAAGAAGAAGAAGGGAGTATGCAGAAAAAATAGATTTGTAGAATTCTTTGGCTAAGGCTAAAGTTCTATATATAGTTCAATGTAGAGAAATAGGACAAGCAAGAATTAATCTTCTACTTGAAGAGAAGGAATTTACATACTCAATCAAAAAGTATCTAAGTGCCTGCTATGTGAACATCATAATGGGGGCTTTATATTCAAAGATTTAAAAAGTGCAACAATCCTGCCCCCAAGAAGCTTACATTTTATAAGGGATGGGTGGGAAATGTGTGTTTATAAATATATGCAAAGTAATTTCTGTGGATAGAAGAAGTATTACTATTTGGGGAGAGACCTTGTGTAAGAGGAGACATTTTAAGCTGAGGTTTGAAAGAGGCTAAGGATCCCATAAAATAGAGGTTATCCCATTAAAGAAAGAATGATTACACAGTACATTCTAGGCCTAAGGGATGGCTTGCACGAGTGTGAATATAAGCATGGAATAACCTTAAGTCATTAAGAATAAGCCAGTTTGGCTAGACTACACAGAACATGAGGGGATTAATGTGTAAAAAGTCTGTAAGGGCAGCCTGGAAGCATGATGAGAGGGACTTTAGATGTCAGAGGAGTTTGTATTTATCTTAAAGATAATAGGCAACCATTAGAGCTCCTGGAAGTGACTTGGTCAGACCTATGCTTTAGGAATAATACTTTGATATATCTGTAAAGGGTGAACAGAAGAATTAAAGACTAGTGGCAGAGAAACCAATTAGCAAAACTATTGCAGTAGATCAGATGAGAGGTAATAGGAGACTAACCTACGGTTGTGTCCATATGAGTGGAAAGAAGACAGATGTGAAGATGATCAATAAGATCTGGCAATTAATTGGATCTAAGGGAAAAATGATAGTGACAATAACACTGACTTTGCAAACCTGTGTGACTGGGAGTATGGTTGGAATCCTCAATAGAAAATGGGAAATTAGGGAGAGGGTTGGTTTAGGGGAAAGATAATGAATTCTGTTCTGTGAATCTCGAGTTTGAGTTGCCTTTGTGCACCAGATAGAAATTTCTGATATGCTTTTGGTGAACCAGGAGCAATCATTAGAATTTTCATGGTTAAAATGAGTGGAGGAAACTCTTTTGGAAATTAGGTAGAAATTGAATTAAAAAAAATACATATATATATCACAAGTGATAAATCTTGGTAACACTTATTTTACAGAAGGAAGCCATATGTGCTTGGCCAATCTACATTTCTAAGGAGTATGCCAACAAGAAGTTCTTTCAGAAATTGATTAGTTTCTGGGGAAAAAATCAATTAATAGATTTCAAAAGAAAGCTTGTTTCAAAGCATTTTAGAAACCTCTATTACCAGTTTTAACTCTGTGTTTAGAGAGATAAATGAGTTTTTGATCTAAGGAATATTAAGTTATTTAGGAAAGAAGAGAGAATGACCTTAAAAATCAGATAATCTTGTCTTATTATATATGTATTATAAAGTAATAGCATAATTTCTTTCAAGGCAACTTGTAGTGTTTGCAAACAGGGTATTTTCCAAAGTATTAACACTGAGATATTGGAAACAAAAAATAGCTGATATTGAGAAAATATGAAGTTGAAATAAAAGTGAAGGAAAGCATATCTGTTTTGGGTTTGGAAACTTTGTTACATTGTCAGTAGCTATGTTATTCATGTCTTACAACCTCCATTTTTAAAAGTTTTATGCAAAACCAAGTTATATATTCTTTACAAGGGAATTTTGAACTTTAATACATCTAAAAATTTAAATCTTTTGGTAGAGAAGTGTTATCAAAATATTGGGGTTTTATTTCAGGTAATTGTTTTTTTCAAAATCTTGATTCATATAAAATGGAAGAAAATACTGTCATTATAAAACTATTATTGCTTCAATACTTTGATAGAATTGTGATATTCATGTGGACACTCCCTCCAATAATACAGATTGCAATTCATCCATACCTTCTCATCCTATACAACTCATGTCCATGTTGTTCCATAAATTTTCTCCAGGGATAACTCTTCTGGGGGCTTTCCAATCTCTTAACATTGCCAGGAGCATCCAGGCTGCTCTCATCACTTTCTTTTCTAGTGTCGTATCTCTCTAATTTCATCTATTGCACCAATTTCTTGTTCAGTTCTTATTAATAATGTCCCACAGCCTACTTGTTGCCACGATTCATCTCTGTTGCCCTTTGAGTGACCCACAACTTTAATTCATTGGTTACTGTGCTAGTCCATGACTTATAGACATACAGGATATTATCATTAAAATTATGATATTTTGTTTCAGATTGAAGTTTAGGGTCATTAAAAACCATCGTGTAAAATTTATGAAAAGCAACTTAGTCTGTTTTCTTGGTCAATTCTGGGCCCAGTTCATTATCTTTACATATGTTTGTACAAGATGTATGTACTAATAAAGTTATCCATCCAGATACATTCTTTTTCCATTTACTTGTTTTTTCTTGTGTGGTAAAATTCTTTTGAATGTTTAGACTAACCAAAGGTGTTTGCCACAGTCGTGGATACTTTCTTGTTCAAAGTCCAAATGGAAATGGTATTCTTTATAAATGGTGAGGTCCTCCAGAAGAAGTCAGTAAGAGATAAGTGAATAAAATGGATGTTGAAGCTCTTGGTAATACTCTCTAGTTTTAAAAATGAGAAATCACAATGAAACTAATTTTCTTATATGCCTTATGTTCTAAAGGCAGATCCTAAAGAAAACTTCTTAAAACATTTTTAAGCAGTGACAATACTGTGAGAATGTGTCTAACCTCCTAAGATAACCATTTGCTCTCTTTTAATAAAATACGTTATAGAATATTTGTCTAAAGATCAATGTCAAGAGTTTGGAACCCCAAATTTTTTTAAAATGAATGTTAAAGATTGCTTTTGCATGTAGTTGGGGAAAATAAAATATAAATCTTTTTTAAAAACTATACTTTTTCATTCAAAAATATTTAATTTCTTTAGTGTGGGTATTGAGGGGTGTGCTAGAACCAGCTCTATCCAGCTTGCAAGAGCCAGTTGTTAAATTTTCAATGTGAGTATTTATACCTCAGATATACGCAATAGTTACAATCTGGAATTGAAGTACTGTTTTATTGACTGTCCACACTTCATAAAATATTAACAATGCATATTAAATTAAAAGTGTAAAAAATAAACATCAATCTCCTTATGTTATAATTAGACTTACATATAGTATTTATTTAATGAGTTTGTTGAGTTGAAATCTGGTATGACTGAAACCTAAATGAGGACATGAATGTAGGTACTGTCTATTTTTAAGTATGAGTTATACTTTGGAATGCAGCATTCAGTCTCCTCTTTGATACTCATGATTAAAATTCTCAGGAAGAATTGTTCCATATCCTCCATTGTACATACCTATTATATGACAGGATAAGGTTGCCAGGAAGTGGGGCAGGAGCAGTGATTTTCTAAATGTGAGGGAAAATCCACAATCTCGCTAGTATAAGAGTAAAGCTGCATGTAAGCACCTGCTATGTGCCAAGCAGTGTTTAAACACTGGGACTACCAAGAAAGGCAAAAAACAGTCTCTGCTTTCAATGCATGCAGTCTAGTGAAGGATAAGAACATGTAAAAGAAAAAAACTACATATAAGTTCTGTCTGTGTGTGTCTCTCTGCCTCTCCGCCTCTCTGCTTCTCTCTCTCTCTCTCTCTCTCTCTCTCTCTCTCTCTCTCTCTCTC
>NW_027186523.1:604128-645093 GCF_028583685.1 Petaurus breviceps papuanus | reverse complement strand
TCTCTCTCTCTCTCTCTCTCTCTCTCTCTCTCTCTCTCTCTCTCTCCACACACACACACACACACACACGGCAAATTAGGGATAATCTTAGATGAAAGGTACCAAGATTAAGGAGAACTAAGAAAAGCTTCTTTCAGAAGGTGAGACTAGGTGAGCCTTGAAGGAAGCCAGAGAAGCCAAGAGACAGAGATGAGCAAGGAGAGAGTTCCAGGCATGAGGTAGAGACATCCAGTGAAAATACTCAGAGCCGGGATGGCCAGGTAGCACAGCGAGTAAGAGCACCGGCTCCAGTGTTGAGAAGACCTGGAGATCGAATCCCGGGCTCAGACACTTAGCACCCACCCAGAAACACCTGGCCGTGTAACCTTGAGCAAGTTACTTAACCCCAATTTCTTAGGGGCGGCCAGGTGGCTCAGCAAGTAAGAGTACCGGCCCCAGTGTTGGGATGACCTGGGGATCAAATCCGGGCTCAGATACTCACCACCACACCCAGAAATAACTGGCCGTATAACCTTAAGCAAGTTACTTAACCCCAATTGCTTAAAAAAAAAAAGAAAGAAAGAAAATACTCAGAGCCAGGAGATTGAATGTTGTGGGCATGGAACAATAAAGAGATCAGTGCCACTGGAGTTGCATTAAAAGCAAATCTATGCTCCTTACAAATGGGGACCATTGTGATATGATTTTCCTTCTGGGAAAACTAGGTTGTAGGATGCCTGCCAAGTAAGTATCCCAGGAACCACTGTGCCTTGCCCTGAGCTGAACCATTTTTATTTCCTTCTGAAATATGCCTTGAAACTACCATTTCCAACATTTCTGTTTTCTGGAAGTAACATTTCAAACAAATTGACAATCTTTTTCTCACCCTCATGGAGTCCTGTTGATATAAATGAGTCTGCAGACCAACATTTTGCTTCTATAGATTAACATTATATTTGTTTAGAGAATATCTCTCTGTTGAAATGTTGAGACATCTTAATGGTGAGAATATTCTGCAATGATCAGAGAATATGGTTGTGAACCTGACTTGGTTGTGAAAAGACATTCTCAGGAGTGAATAACTCACTGACTGTATTCCACATGTTCTAAAAGTTTCTTAGGGATGTACTATAGGGATCCATTTGAATATAGTTCCATTTCATTGAGTTGATTATGTATTCACTGACTTTCAGATATTTAACGTTAAAATGGTCCCTCTTATTTATCATCATGAGATGTGATGAGACACTAATAATTGCTTATTGGAGTTGGGTAATTAATAGATATTTCTGTGTTTTCCCACTGCAAAATAACCTAATTACTTTCTACATTTCTACTCATAATTATTTTTCCTTGGGGTACTTAAATCATGTAAATTAATAAAGTGACCTCAGGAAATACGGTACCAATTGGAGATGCAGCTAATTACAGGTTTGTTACTACAATGTTTGCATATGTTTGTAGAAAAAACACTTTCATAATGACTTTTAATTTTCTATTGAAATGTTCTTATTGGTTTTAATGGGCCAACAGCAGAAATTAATTTTATGTTGGGCTTCAGTAAACTTTGTTTGAAAATATAAATTAACATTTGAATTTATGACAAAAAATGTCACTATTATTCTTCAACCTTGTGTAGATATACAACATAAAGTAGATGAAAGAGAGAGGAACTTGTTACACACCAAAGACCAGAGTGAATGACAAAGGGCAGTAGTTCCTGTTTTCAGTTCGTTCTGACTACAAAGCAGATGAGTAATTTTGAAAATTATCATCATATGTTTCAAGGAAGTGACAAAGAAGGACTGATTTCCAAGAAGATAAAACTATTTTTAAACATTCAGAAAGTAAAGAAGTGAAGAAGAAAGGTGTTACAGAGATGGTAAGAAGGGACTGGAAAATAATGAAATGAATTCATTCAATAAAGAAAGGATTTAAATGAGGAAGGAAGGACATATATAAACAGAGTAACTATGAGCTTTTTCAGCAACACAAAATCTTCCCTCTGGAAGGAGTGAACTAATTTCTTGGAAAGCAGTTCAAGAGATAGGACATATAAAGGGTTATTGCTGATATAGTTCACCCTAACCACCTCCCAGTGGGAGAGAAAAGAATAATATATGAGGTCAAAGCTGAGTTTATGTTCTCACAGAAGGCGTGTGATTTACTGACTTAGAGATAATTGGATGAAACTCCTGGGGAGGTGAGAAGACTGACTTATGACTCTGTAGTACAGCATTTCAAAGACCTTGGCAGCAAAAGAAGATGAACGTGTCAGTGAAAGGCAGCAGGAACAGAAGCTCAATGAAAGTTAAATAATAACGCAGTGAGCCACAGGATTAATACTTAAGGGTGATGAGTCATCAGGAAACAGAAAATAGGACATCTTAAGTTAATATAAAAAAATGCTGTCTCTAGAACAAAACTCGTAATGTGACCTATTTCCAACTGATACTTCGAATTACCTTATATAACAGCACCCCAAAATAAAATAATTACTTATGGTCATAGCTTTAGGCTAGTCTTGAACTCTATCTGAGTTGTTACAAATCTCTCTTTATCAGATTCTCCAACTGTAGTCCCACTCACTCTCCAGTCCATCCTCAATGCCTTAGGATGAAGACCAAGATCATCTTCACATATTTTAAGAACATTCCCCAAAGTAATGCATTTCCATTATTTTTCTTTCTCCTTTAACTCAATTCCACTACTTCCCCAGGCAGATGGAATCTTTGTCCCCTTTATTTCACCATTCTAGTAGTAGGAAAGTCTCTATCTAGTACCTTTCCCCAGATGGCTTACCATACTCCTTTGCTTCCATTTCAGCCCTCATATTCTTTTTTTTATATAATATATAATTTATTTACTATATTATATTTCTATTATTTACTATATCATTTATACTATATATTTACTATATATATTATTTTTTGATGTAGCCTATAGGATTTTTCTGGACAAGATAAATACTGGCTAGATAACAATTCATTGAAATCCAATTGTCAACTGTTAAACAAATTGATGTATAATTATAACAATAATAATAATAATAATAGCAATAGATTCTGTCCTCAGTTCTGTCTCTCTTTAAAAATTTAAATTTATTTATTTACTTTTAGTTTACAGCATTCAGTTCCACAATCTCTTAAGTTTCAAATTTTCTCCCCCTTCCTCCCCATAGCAACATGTAATCAGATACAGGTTCTACAAATACCTTCACGTTGAATGTTGTCATGTCGTAAAGGACTATAACGAACAGACAGCGCTCATATTCTTTAATCACCTTTTGTCTCTATACCTTCAAGTGACCTCTAAGAATCCTATTCCTAAAAACTTTCCCCACTTTCTAGATATGAGCTAGTTAAATTAGTGCCTTCGACATTTTATTATTCATTCTTTATTTTCCACCAACAGCAAAACATTTGAACTATTAGATATCCATATAGACATTTAGGTTTACTACCCTCCAGAAGCTGCCATGTATGTGTCTGCATGTGGAGGTGGCAACTAGATGGCACAGTGGATAGACCTGGAGTCAAGAAAATATAAGTTCAAATCTGACCTCAGACTCATATGAGCTGTGTGGCCCTGGGCAAGTCACCTAACCTTGTTTGCCTTGGTTTCCTCACCTATAGAATGAGCTGGAGAAGGAAATGGTAAATCTCTTCAGTAGCTTTGCCAAGAAAACCCCAAATGGGGTTATGAAAAGTAAGTTACGCCTGCTTGTAGCTCTACACTTTCATTCTGCATCATAAATTATTTGTCAGAATAGGTTTCTCTTAGTGATGTATGTCAGCATTTCCATTCTTAAATTGTTAGCTTCTAGAGGGCAGAGAATTTGTCTGTTAGGTCATTCTTTTGACTCTTTCTTCATCCATGGCAATGTGAGTACAGACCCTCTGAACATCAGAGCCATCGAGGATCTTATGCTGGCCATTTCTATGTGACTGATGAAACGTGGTTCTAGAGGACTTAGTCTATGTAGAAGGCCTGCATTTCACAGAGGTCCCAACACAGTGCTGTGAACAGAGAGCTGGAAATCATCACAAAAGTTGCCACCAAGTCCTCCAAGAAACAACAAATTCAAAGATAGTCTTGGTAAGATTTCTTTAACAAGAAGATATTGAAGAGATGGGAGAGGTGATTGAATGGTATTAGGAAAATAATATCAGGGTCAGGAGGTCTGTGGTTCCAACTAGTCCTGTGATCTTGAGTAAGTAATGCTGTGTACCTGGGCTTCAGGTTTCTTGTCTTTTCATAAGAATAGATGATATTTATGTAGTGCTTTCAAGCTTAAAGAGAGGTTTCTTATATATTTAGTATATATACACATACACACACATATAAAATACATATAGAATTTCATGCAAAGGTATATAATATATTTTAGATTATTAAATATATAGAATGAATTCAAATTAATTTTAGTAGGGGGAGCACGCAGCTGCAGGGATGAAATAAGGTTAAATGTATAAGGTAGTATTTGAACTGACTTTTAAAGAAAATGAGATTACAAGAGGTAGAGGTAAGGATGCCTGGAAGTCATCCAGTACAAAGGGATAGATATGGGATATAGAGTATTGTATGAGGATTAGCAGCAAGTTCATTTTGGCTAGATTGAAAAGTATGGAAAGGTGAGTAATATATAACAAGTGGGGAAATGTTAATTAGGGACAGGTCGTGAAGGACAACAAAAGCCACACAGAAGAGCTTATCATTGATCCTAAAGGTGACAGGGAATCAGTGGAATTTATCGACTAAATATTATGGGTAAGGTTTGAACTTCGGGTTTGCCAGAGTCTTGGGCCTATATTCTTTTGCTGCCTCACTGTAGCATAGTGGCAAATCTCTAGGTGCCAGGCCTGGAGTCAGGAAGACTCATCTTTCTGAGTTCAAATCTGACCTCAGACACTTCCTAGCTGTGTGACCCTGGGCAAATCACTTACCCCTGTTTGCCTCATTTTCCTCATCTATAAAATAAGCTGGAGAAGGAAATGGCAAGCCACTCCAGTATCTTTGTCAAGAAAACCCCAAATGGGATCACTGAAGAGTTAGATATAACGAAAATGACTGAACAAAAAAAAAGGATCCAATAAGCTAATATATATAAAGTCCTTGGTAAGCCTGATAACTGGTATATTAAAGCATCAACTATTATTTGTTAAATGAGGTTAGAGATGGGAATGATTCAGAAAATTGCTCCCCACTAAAAATGTTTAGGATTTTAGAGAGATTAGGGAAATATATGGGAAAATAGCTTTAAAATGGGAAATAGAATCCTTTGTTGCAAGGCAAGAGGTTCCAGTGCAGCTGAATGCACAGAGCATATGCCATGTAGTGATTTTTTTCATCATCTATGTTAGAATGGTGGTTGCAGTATATAGTAATACCTATTTTCATCATAGTTTTACATTTGCATAGGGTCTCACATATTTCAGTACTTCAGGGAATCTGTGACTCATTAATCTAAGTATCCCCTCTACCTGGGAAGATCAAACCTGTCTGTGCTTATCATCATTGATGGTCAGCTCAAGTGTCTGACATTTGAAGTGGAATATAAATTTTATAGGCATGTAGGAAGTTGATGAACTGAGATGTCAAGATATTTGAAGGGACACCCACATATATATATAAAATTCCTTTGTATGATTAAGGTTTGGGAAGGGGAGTGGGAGATGGAGAGTCAGGTTCTGAACTTGAGGAAGGAAGGAGAATGTTGAGAAGTTGAGAGGTGACTGAGAAAAGTTGTACTAAACGACAGTAAATATGGATGGACTGGATTGCAAAAGAAGATAAATTTTCTGAGTGGTAGTTCCAAAGAGAGTCGGGAAATCAAGACTGAGGAGTATCTGTGTACTTTTCTTCCTGACCTAATGCCTTGAGGCCAAAATAGTCCCTGCACTTGAGGAGAGTCTATCTTAGAAATATCAGAAGTTTATTTTTTTTCTTACATGGGATTAATTCTCTCCGACATGGGCTGCTCTCAGTCGCTTCTTTAACCTATCTAAAATTCATTGATGATTTCATGTGAATACCTTGTTACCACTTTATATGACTACCCATTGACACAAAGGCTCTGGGGCTTCTGGTCTGTTGTTTGGGTTTCTGAGCAAAATGTCTGTTGTGTCAGCCTGGAACAAGAAGTCTGAAGCAGAACTTCCCATCTCCACAAAGCCTCCTCTCACCTTGTGACTACTGCCCTTGAAAAGAGCCTCTTCCTTTGGGTTTATGGAGACTAGAAAAAACCTCTCCTTTGAGCTTGTGATCAGGAAAAATCCTCCTGGTTGAGCCCCTGAGTTGTACTTTAATCATGAAGGGCTATGGAGATATTACTCTTAGCATTTCTTTTTTTTTTCCTTTTTGGAGGGTGGAGGGCAGGGCAATTGGGGTTAAGTGACTTGCCCGAGGTCACACAGCTGCTAAGTGTTAAGTGACTGAGGATGGATTTGAACTCAGGTCCTCCTGACTCCAGGGCCAGTGTTCTATTCACTGCACCACCTAGCCTCCCTACTCTTAGCATTTCAAAACTTTTTATATCTAAATAGAATATATTAAGACAAAATCAACCCTTCTGATAGCATGTATGTTAATAAATGAGAGGCAGTCAGCATAGCTTTGAATATAGAGAACTGGTTTTTGCTTAAGGAAATCCTGTGTTCAAATTAAAGGCCTCCAAGTCGACTACTAACCACTGGGTCGCCTAGTTGCTTCAGAATGGACTATATGACTCTTGATTAGCCATTTAACCTCTGAAGGTTCCTAAGAACTCTAAGAACAATTGCTGATGTGAGTTAGTAGAAAGTTTTCTCATGAGTTCCCTACCCTTTATAATCTCAAGCCCAGAGATGCTACCCTTCTCAATTAAACAAACATTTCTTCACAGTTGTATCTTAATATGTTTATGTGTGTGCTATATACACAGTGTATGTGGTTGGGAGATAGGGGAGTTTATTAGACAGATGTTTGGATTCTCCTCTTCTTTAAGAATGTTTCAGTGATTTCAGCATGAACTGGAAAAGGTTAGAACATACTGCTATATGTCTCTCTTTCTAACCAAAACATGTCCCCTGATCTGAATTTTTCATTCCTAAGAACCCTTAAATGGTTCAGTGCTTCTTAGCAGAAGGAGTCAGTATGACTCAGCACAGAGAGAGATAGAACCAGACAGTTAGTTGTCTGTTCAAAATCCTACGGTAGGCACATTCAGGTAAGTGAATTTCTCCCAAATGCTGATACATCAGCATTGAATCACAAGATGGAATGAAAATAGATGTTCTGCTTTCATGACTGATATAATGAACTCTTAGTCCTGTTTTTATATAGCCATTGCATCAATAGTTCTGCAGTCTACTCAGGGTTGGAAGAATGAGACAAAAAGGGTAAAGAAAAAATGGCCCATTGTAACTTTTGTGTGGGAAACTTGCGTTAACCCAAGGGCCACTGTGGACTGTAGGGGAGTTTTCTCATTCTTTTGCTCATAATTCATGCCTTGCCCCATGTTGTCTCTCATGGTTATGGAGACTGACCCTTCCCTTTCAAAACACCAATCACAGTATTACAAAGGAAAGCTTTATTAAGATCAGGAGAAAAAATAAGACTTTAATAAGAGTCCATTATTGGTGTGGACTGGATGGTAACAGATGGCAATAAAGAGAAAACAACGATTCAGTTCTTATTTTCTTGATCTTTCTCTGCCAACAAGAATGATCTTCGGCCCAGGAAGTATGGACAACAGATTGTTAAACTCTTCCGACCACATCTCTGTCTGCACACAGTAGGTACTTAACAGATGTTTGAAGGACAGGATCCGTAAGTAAAGAAGATTAACTTGGCAATATAGGATGGATTGGAGGGGAAAGAGAGGAAAGCAAAAAGATGAATAATAGATTATTTTTATAGTGGTTGAAACAGAAGGTAATGAGGGCCTGTACTAGGTCGGGTCAAAAATCAGAAAACCAAGAAGCATTTATCAAGTGTCCACTATGTGTCTGGTATCCTGTTAATTACCAGGAATCCAAGTCCAAAGTTAGAAGCTAAAGATACAAAAACAATAAAAAGATTTACTTCCAAGAACTGTCATTTCTACCTTTGGAACCTCTATCAAATCCATCCCCTTTCTCTAATAATTCTACTGATTATACCACCTTAGCTCAACCTCACACTGCTTATTTGAACTACTGTAACAGCTTCTTAGCAACCATTCCAAACTCTAGTATTTTCCCTCTCCAGTTTATCCTCCACACCACTGACAGCTCTAATTACATTACTTCACATTTAAAACCCTTCTGTGCTTCCCTACTGCCTACTGAATGAAATCTAAGCTTCTTCATGTAGCAGATAAATTTGATTAAAATATTCCTTTCCTTTTGGGAAGTTGAACTCTAAGAAAATGAGAAACCAGTCAAGGTTCCACATAACAGATGATCACATTTGCCACCCCTTTGGTAGCAGAGATACAAAGGTGCACAGTGATGTTGGGCAAGTCACATAACCTCCCCAGGGCCTCAGTTTCCTTCTTTGCAAAGTGAGTGCTATACTAGATGGCCTCTAAGGTCCCTTCCATCTCTAGAGCTATCCTCCTATGACTACTAGGAATGATGTTATATCTAGCCAGATGCCATTACCGTGCCAGATGTCTTTATTTATTGTTCTTTGTTACAAAGAAAAAGTTCATTCTGGAGTTGGTGGGGAGGGGAGGTTTTCTTCTATTCCTGAGAAATGATGAAACTTTAAAAAAATAAATAAATCACTAATGAACAAATATGAATAGTCTGCTAAAATGGATAAGCAAAAAGCTAATATCCTGTGGCTAGGTGGTTCAGAGTGTCAGTTCTGGAGTCAGAAGGATTCATGTTCCTGAGTTCAAATCTAGCCTTAGATACTTCCTAACTGTGTGACCCTGGTTAAGTCACTTAACCCTGCTTGCCTCAGTATTCTCATCTGTAAAATGAGCTGGAGAAGGAAATGGCAAAGCACTCCATTATTCTTGCCAAGAAATCCCCAAATGGGGTTACAGAGAGTCAGACATGACTGAAATCAGCTGAATAATAGCAATATCCTGCAGGTCATTTTTTTCCTTCTCATTTGAAAAGTAGAGCAAAATTGGGTGGTGCCATTATTAAAATGAGGGGAAAGGGATTGTCATTATTTGCAGTTAAGGTTGCATTTAGAAAGGGAAGAAAAACTTCAAGCTATAAGCTCCTTATGGGGCGAAAAGTTATAGGCTGTTTTTATACAATATCAAAACAGCTGATCAATTCAGTGAATCATTTGGGTGCTTGTCCTTTGCACAAACCTCATAATTTGTGATGATTTTTAGTGGAATTGATTTAATTTAATGGGATTATTAGATATTTTTCAATTCCATAAACACAGCCATAGTAACTCAAAACACTCCATAGCCAAGTTTATTTTTATGGACTCCTGTGCTTTATCTTAGAACAAAAAAATCAATTATGTCTTTCTGTGGGAGATGCTGATGTGTGTGAGAGAGGAAAGTAGTACAAATAATGAGAGAGAGAGAAAGACAGAGACAGAGAGAGAATATGGGAAGGGGGTGAGGAAGGGAGGGAGGAAGCAACTTCTGGATAAACAAACTGGGTAAAGAAGGAAAGAAGAAAAATAGTGAACAACATTGAAATTGGCAAAAGGTCTGAGTAGTACCGGAAAGCAAAAGATAATATGTGGAAATACATTTGGTCAGGAAGTGCATGGTAAAAAATGTGGAAATATGAGAACCATGACAGAAAACATAAATTATAAGCAAAGCACTGTGAGAAAAAAAGGCTTGTTTTGTGGAAATATTGTATTTGAAAAAGAAAGGGAAAAATCTTTAGTTAAACATGTTTTTGAATGTTTCTGCCTCTGCTATCTTTTAATAATGATTAGATGAGGAAAAAGGCATTTGAGAGGATGAGGTAAGATGCCTTTTATCGGGTATAATTAAGATCAGAGACTAAACAAAACAACATAATAGGAATTATATTATCGGCACATCACAAAGAGCTCTTGGAAAAGGACTAGACGGGAAGTGGATTCTTGAGTTCTAACCCCGCTCTGCCACTAATTAGCTATGTGGTATTGCGTAAGCCACTTTACTTTTGGGGGCCTCATTTATTTCATACACGAAATGTGGAGTTGGACCACTTGGATTCTATGATTCTGTGTTAAGAACAGCTAATGATTATAAATCACTTTAAGGTTTGCAAAGTATTTTACATCTATTTTCTTCTACTCATGACAGCTGTGGAAGGTAGGTGATATTATTACCCCATTTTACAGATGAGGACACTGAGGCTGAGAGCAGTTAAATGACTTGCCTAGGACCACACAACTAATAACTGTCTAAGGAAGAATTGAACTCAGGTCTTCCTGACTTCAAGTCAAGTTCTCCATCTACTACAGCATCCAGCTACTTCTTCTGTATAATATACTGTTGATGCCAGTATCATAACTCTGTACAGTATTTTCAGATGTTATCTAGTTTATTTTTCTTTCTTTTTTTTGGGGGGGGGGAAGACAAGGCAATTGGGGTTAAGTGACTTGCTCAAGGTCACACAGCTAGTGTCAAGTGTCTGAGGTTAGATTTGAGCTCAGGGCCTCTTGACTCCAAGGCTGGTGCCCTGTTCACTGTGCCCAGCTGCCCTGAGTTTATTTTTCTGTTTCTATATAGGATATTCCTTTTTCTTTGAAACCTCCAGCTGATGTTTTTAAACCTAAGGAGGTAATGCATTTTGATTTGAGGACACTCTCTGGGTCACATCAGTGATTAATGAGTCAATATATCTGCACAGATGAGGAATGACATAAAAACCCTTAGCTGGGAAACTGGACACAGATATAGTTAGGGAACTGACAGGGGCTTCAGAGAGGAGACAGAAGATTGCCTGGAGCATTATAAGGGGCATGATAAAAAAGACTGATGAATCAAGGCTAGACAGAGAAGAAGAGAGGGGGTTATGAATGGCAACTTAGAGTAGTATAAGGTCAGCTGCAAAAAGTAGAAAAAGAAGGCTTTGATGTTAACATCAGAAATGCTCTGGAACCTAGACAACTATGTGACATTAGTAGTCAGTCCAGAAGGCATTTTATGGAGTCCCTAGGAAGTTCAGTAAGGCCAATAATTTAATTCCAAATGAATTAAAATGATGAGCAATGGAGAACCATTACCTTAGCAACGAGGACCAGCAAGTTTTGATTTCAGTAATATTTCCAGCTGTGGGCACACTTTTTCTAGAACTTCCCAAAGGGGAAAACTAGACTAGGCTCTAAAATATAAATCTCAAACATTCACCCAGCACTCTAAGCCACATACAGTTCAGGATTACTAGTCTTGTCCCCCAAACCTGACAGCTGTCCTTCATTTTTGCTCACTGCATGCTCCTGGCAGCCACCTTTTTTGCTTCCTGACTTGAAATCTGATGAACTTTGTCCAGGGTTTATTCACAAGGAAAGAAGAGACTGGTCTATAATATACTGAGGCACAAAACAAGTGAGAGAATATGTCATTTTTTAAGTAAATAAGGCTCCCACCCTTACTGAATTTTTTATTTAGTTCCCATACCTGATGACTAAACTGGACTCTCTCTTCTCTCCACACACTAAATCCCATATAATTAGGGTATCACCATCATTCAGTGGCAGAGCTTTATTGATGCATTCACAGACTTTCCCACTCTGACAGGGATTCACATGATTCTGTTTACAAGTGAAAACAGTTTATGTTCTCCAAAGGTCACAAAACACCTTTTGTTGTTGTTGAGTCATTTTCAGTTATATACTTCATGACCAAATTTGGGGTTTTCTTGGCAAAGATACTAGAGTGGTTTGCCATTTCCTTCTCCAGCTCATTTGACAGATGAGGAAACTGCGGCAAACAGAGTTAAGTAACGTGCTCGGGGTCAAACAGCTAGTAAGTATCTGAGTCTAAATTTGGACTCAGAAAGATGAGTCTTCCCAACTCTATGCCTGGCACTCTTATCTACTGCCCCACCTAGCAGCCCTACATAAAACTATACTTTAACCCAAAGATCAGTCAGCAAAACCACAAGCATGACAGGAAGCTCTTTGGAGAGTGTGGCCACACCAGACTGGAAATACAGTTTGCGTGCTCATTTTCCTCTCTTATATGCAGATTTGTACTTTTCATTCATAGGTTCAATATACATTTAATTATGTGCCAAGCACATCTACATCCTAGGGATAGATAAAGACAAAAAACCCAGAATAGTTCCATCGCTCCAGTAGCTTACACTCTATTGGTGGAAACATGTACAGAAAGAAGTTGATATCCAAAGAAAGTACAACCCTCTTTCAGAGAAGACTAGTAATGACAGTAGCAGGAAAGGCCCCACATAGAAAGTGGCTCTAGGCTTGACTTTGAAATGGAATTCTAAGGGACAAAGTGGAGAAGAGAGTTCATTCCAATCCATCAACAAGTATCTGTTCCAGGGGCAATATATTTCAGGCCTGTGTAAAAGCTCAGAAACAAGAGATAGAATTTTGTATGTGGGAAAAAATTAGGCAAGCTTAGCTAGACAATAGAGTAAGTGAAAGGGAATTCAATCAGCCCAGAAAAAAGAAGCTAGAGTCAGATTGTAAAGGGCTTTAAATGCAAACAGGGGAGTTTGTATTTTATCAGAAGCAACAGAGAGCAGAGGACATATACAGTCAGTCTTGTGATTTGGGGATATCAACTGGGCAGATATGTAGAAGGTGGATTAGAGAGAAGAAAGATCAGTAAGGATGGAGGAAGACCAGTGAGGAGGTTGTCAAAACAGTCCAGGCAAGAGGTGATGAAGGTCTGAACTAGGGATGGTTTCAGTGTGAATGGAAATCAAGGAATAGATGTGAGGGACAGTGTGGAGAAATTAACAGGATTGATAATTGATTGGGTATAGGGAATGAGGGAGAATAATGAAACAAAGACAGCTCTCAGATTGCAGACTTGGCTGTGTAAATGGATGGTAGTGCTCTGGCGAGAAATAGGGAAGATGTAAAGAGAGGAAGGTTTGAGGGTGGAGAAATATTGAGCCCTATTTTGGATCTATCCAGTTTGAGCTGTCATTCTCTTCTGCCCCTGATTTTTCTAGGATAAAATCAACCAACATCTTCTATGGAAATATCCTATCATTCCGCAGAAGACAGATAATCCAACTTCTTCCTCTTTACTGAGTTTGTAAATTTGTTTTTAGCTCCAGACTACAAAGTGGTCTCTCTTCCCTTTCTCCTCCTCCTCCTCCTCCTTTTTCTTCTCTTCTTCATCCTCTTCCTCCTTCTTTTTATGTTCTATTCTCCAGCCTCCTGAAATAATTCAAGTTTTCCCATTGTCAGTTCAGATATTTTGATGTTTTTATTGTTTTACCTTTTTGCAGATTGCAGACCCACTTCTGGCTAGATCCACATCATTTCCCTGATCACCTAGAGTGTGGAGAGGTATTCCTGAAGTCCCTTCACTTTATCTTCTAAGAAGTTCACAATGTCCAGTAGGCAGTTGGGGATATGGGACTGGAGAGTAGGAGAGAGACTAGGTCTGTGTATACACATCTGGGAGAGAGAAGCATAAAGATGATAGTTTAATTCACGAGAGTCAGTGAGATCACTGCCAAGGTAGAGAGAAAACTGTAAAATGGGGATAATAGCAGCACCTATTTTGCAGGATTGTTGTGAGGATCAAAGCACTTAGCAAAGCGCCTGATGCGAAGTAGGTGCTATGTAAACGCTCATTTCCTACTCCTTCCCTTTCCTTCTTGGATGCTCCCTTTCTTCCCTTTGATGCTGCTGGGTCCTGCTGCAGGCCCTCACCGCTTCACACCTGGATGGATCCGTAGCCTGCTGGTTTTCTTCCTCTTTCCTTCCCACATGGGGTATCACACCCTTACCTGTGGGTGCTCTGCCCAAAGGAATGCAAATTTTGATCACCGAAACCTCACAAGATATCTTGGGGTTTAAGTGCAAGATTTTTTTTTCCTTAAGGACCATGCCTTAAACCCAAATGATTCTGGCTTTCATTGTTCAACCAACAACAGATCCCAGGACCAAGCCTCACTTGGTTATTTTTTTGGGCCCTGAGTGGCTCTGAGTGAATGTAAATAGCAATTGTTTTCTTGTTGCTGTTGTTGTTTTTAAGATTTTTTTTTTGGAGAAAGGAAGGCAAGGCAATTGGGGTTAAGTGACTTGCCCAGGGTCACATGGCTAGTAAGTGTGTCATCTATCTGAGGTCAGGTTTGAACTCAGGTCCTTCTGACTCCAGGGCCAGTGCTCCATTCACTGCACCACCTAGCTGCCCCCGTATTGTTGTTTTTTGACTAGATAAGAGAAGCTGTTTTCTGCCTCATTTCTTACCTAACCTTAATCACTGAATGGGCATTGCCTTAGTCAAACTGAGACCTGAGAAAGACCTTAGCTTGAAAAGGGCAAGGTATCCTGCTGTATCCGGGGCCATCTATAGTCGTTTTCATCCAGAGGAGAAAGTGAGGCTGGCGACTTTACACAGGCCTCTCTCACTTAAATCCAGCTCATTTGCATGTCATGGCATCACCTTCCTGATATCATGGTCCTCTTCAAGAATAAAGTACAAGCAACAACTCTGCGCACTCCAGTCCAGGCTCCACATGCTCCTCCTCTTCCTTTTTCTCTTGATTTTCTATTCTCCAACCTCCTGAATTAATTTCTTTCCCCATTGCCAGTTCAAATTATTCTCGCTAACTATGTCCATCCCCTACGCAGTAAACTGCAGTGACTCCCTATCCCCTCTAGGATCAAATGTAAAATCCTCTGTTTGGTCTTCAAAGCCTAGCCTCTTACACCTACGCCCCTGTACATCCTCTGTGATCTAGCTCTCCTGTGAGGCTGCTCTCCTTGCTCTTCCCCAAACAGGACATCCCATCTCCCACCTCCAGGCGTTTTCCCAGGCTGTCCTCCATCCCTGGAATACTCTCTCCTCATCTCCGCCTCTCGGCTGTCCTGTCTTCTTTCAGATTCCAGCTGAAATCTCATCCTATTTGAGTAGCCCCTCCTGATCTGCCTTCATGCTAGTGCCTTCCCTCTGTTTACTATCTCCAATTTATTGTGTGGGTGACTCGTTTGTACGTAGTTATTTTTCATGATGTTTCCCCTATTCGATGGTGAGCTCCCCAAGAGCAGGGACTGCCTTTTTCTTTTCTTCATATCTGCATATCCCCAGTACCTAGTATGCACCTGGCACATAGCAGGTATTTCATCGATCCTTGTGGACTGACGATCAGACTTGTAGCCTATTTCCCAAATGTCTCATCTCTTTTCTCTTTCAGCATGCAGCATATGCCAATGACAAAATCACCTTAATTTTTTCTCTCTAATACTCCTTTTCCCAAATGTTCCTGTGGTGTTCTGTTTCCTGTCCAACACTCAACAGTGCTTTCTGTGTTCCTTCTGTCAGCTTCATTTATGACCATGTGAAAATACCAAAGTGTGAAACACTCATCTGTTTTGACAAGTCTTCATGGGGGGGGGGGGGGAGGAGTATCTGAGTTATATCTTGGATCTAGGCCCTAGAAAGACAACCGCTTTTTGTTGTGACCAGGCTGACAAATACCTGCCTCATATTCCTCAGCACAGCATCACCAGTCACCACTATCATTCTCTTCTCCCTCTGAGATCAACTGACAGCTTCTGGGAAATATCTTATCATTCCTCAGAGGACAGATAGTCCAGCTTCCTCCTGTTCATGAAGTTTGTAAATTTGTTTGTAGCACCAAACTACAAAGGTCTTTCTGCCCTTCCTTCTTCTCCTCCTCTGACTCCTCCTCCTCTTCCTCTTTTTCCTCTTCCTTTTCCTCCCTATCCTCTCCTCCTCCCTCCCATCTTCTTTTATTTTTGATTGTTCTTTTCTCCAATTTCCTGAAATAATGCAAGTTTCCCCGTTGCCATTTCAGATCTTCTCTTCTTTTTTGTTGTCTTACCTTTTTACAGATTGCAGATCCCACTTCTGGCTTGATCCACGTTATTTCTCTGATAACCTAGAATGTGGAGAGGTATTCCTGTCCTTTCACTTTACTGCCTAAGAAGAGGCCAGTCTACGCTTTGAACATAGATAGCATCCACTTGAATAATAATAGCTAACATTTATATAGTGCTTACTATGTGCCTGTCACTGTGCTAAGCACTTTACAATTATTATCTCGTTTGATACTCACAACAACCCTGGGAGATACTTGCTATTATTATCCCCATTTTATAAATGAGGAAAATGAGGCAAATAGAGGTTAAGTGACTTACCCAGGGTCACACAGCTAGTAAGTATCTGGGGCTACATTTGAACTCAGGTCTTGCTGACTCCAAGTCCAACATCCACTGTGACACTCACTGCCCCTATGGGATGAAGGTGGGTATAAGCACTGCACAGCAGGCCCTTGATAAATATTTGTTGTTCCAGTAATTGACCCTCAATGCAGGTCATTGCAGATTTTTTCCAGTTCTTATTGATTACCTTCTAGTCATCACATTAAGATGCTAGAGGTGAACCGATAAATATTTAGCCTGCAGCAATCACAAAAAGGACACACTTTAAGTTTCATCTGCATTATTTTTCTCATTTCTCATTATTTTCTCAATTGCTTTTTTTTCTTTTTGCCTTTTTGGAGGGCAATTGGGGTTAAGTAACTTGCCCAAGGTCACACGGCTAGTTTGTGTGTGTGTGGGTATTAAGTGTCTGAGGTGGGATCTGAACTCGGGTCCTCCTGACTCTGGGCCAGCGCTTTACTCACTGCTCCACCTGGCCGCCTTTCAATTGCTTTCTTTTTTTTTTTTTTAAAGCAATTGGGGTTAAGTAACTTGCCCAAGGTTACATGGCCATTTTTTGTGTGTGGGTGTTAAGTATCTGAGGCCCTTCAATTGCTTTTTAAAAGCCTAGATCAGGGGTGGGGAAGCTGTGGCCTTCTAGGTAGTTGGGGGGTGGCCTTTTGACTGAGTCCAAGTTTTGTAAAACAAATTCCTTTTTAAAGGGAATTTGTTCTGTGAAGTTTGGATTCAATCAAAAGGCTGCACTTCGGGACCTAGAAGACCACATGTGGCCACAGCTTCCCCACTGCTGGAGATAATCAATGAAAGAATAAACCAATCCCCAAATTATATTGTTTGCTAATTTGCAAGATCTAACTACTCACACTAAAAATCTAGCAATTGATTCTCCCTAGCTGATTGAAGTGAGCAGCACATTCCTGCTTGTAGCCTTTTTTGCCCTTTGAACAATCTGCTTTCCTTCAGCTTCATACCTTCCTTTCCCTTCTCTAGTTGACTTTCGTTTTACTTTACAATTTGTTTTACTTACCATTTTGTTTATCTTTTCTTACTTACCTTACTTTACCTTGTTGTTGAGTCATTTGTTTCAGTCTTGTTCCAACTTTTTGTGACCCTATTTGGGGTTTTCTTGACAGAGATACTGTAGTGGTTTGTGTAGCACCAACACAATATTCACAGCACCAATGGCAACTATGAATATGATGGCATAGTGTGCAATCACAAAATATAACAGACTTTCCTTATACAAAACATAAACAAAACATTTATTCAGACACCAGAAAACCAAATCCATCATAGCAACATAGAAGTTAATGTACCATAACAGCACAGAGAGCCACACCATCCTTTAGCCTTCTAACAAACCAACACTTATGAGCCTAGCTATCTCCCTGGGTTCACCCTCTCCTTCCTCCACTGTCTAGCTGCTCTGACTCCCATCTTCCTGTGGGCTCTGCTCCACCCTTCAGCAAACTCCTCCCACCACAGGTTCCATGTCATTACATTCAGCCTATTAGGGTCCAGGGAAAATCTTCAAATCAGGTCTTCAAATTCCCATAGGCTTATTAAGGGGCAAGGAAGATATTCAAATTCCCATTACCATTTCAGTTTGCCATTTCTTTCTCCATCTCATTTCAAGGTGAGAAAACAGACAAGCAGGGTTAAGTGAGTTGCCCAGGGTCACACAGCTAGTAAGATTCTGAGACCAGATCTGAACTCAGGAAGATAAGTCTTTCTGACTCCAGACCTGGTTCTCTATCCCACTGTGCTACTTAACTGCTCTACATTACCTTACTTTCTCCTTTTCCTCCTACCTGAGTCCTTCTTTTCAGGTCTTTTCTCTTCAATCCTTTTCCTCCTCCAGATCAAGCAGTCAATCAACAAACTTTTATCAAGTCCTTGCTGAGTTCTGGCCAGCTCTCTTCCAGATCAAGAGGTTCTCCATATCCTCGCGTTCTCCAAAGTTTCTTCAAACATATCCTCCCCAAATTCAGTCTCTGACCTTTCTCACACATTCAAAATCCCTTTGAATCACTAACAATTTGTTTTTCAGCAAAAGTTCTTCTCTAGTCTCTTACTCCTTTTCCTAGACATTAGGTATAGCAATCGGCTTTTGCAGGGATGCTTCAGCCCAGCTCCACCTGGGGGTCTTTCTCAGAGGTCATTTACAACAGTACCCAAATAGGAATCTTCTCTATGACATCCCCAAGTGTGGTCATTCAGCTTTTGCTTAAAGCCCTTCAATGAAGGGGAAACCGCTATCTCCTAATGCACCCTATTCCACTTCTGGGAAACTCAGTGTAGTGTAGTGTATGTCTGTTTGGGTAGTAGGTTTGCTGTGTACACATCTTTGGAAATGTTCATTGGCCCATGGTTTTTGTCACTGATGATGTCTCTTTAACAAAATAAAAAGTCCTCACTGTCTCATTGATGATGGTCTTGTTCTGTCAGTATTGTCTCCTTATAAAGGTGTGAATTCCTTTGCTTCTCTTTTGTCCTGGGTACACCCAGATGATTATTGATGAATAATGACTGATTCACAGTTAATTCATTTTATCTGAGCTTTGTACTTAGGCTTAGCCTTTCAAAGGGGTTTAAACACCAAAAAATGAGAGAGATGAAGAGAAACCCAGAGAAGAGAGGGGCTACACATAAAAATTCAGACTCATTTCCTTATAGGAAGATCAGAACAACTCTCTAAAGCCTCCAAGGAAACATGAGACCCCAGAGGTCTCAGTGAATAGAGAAAGAGGTGAGAAATTTCTCAACCAGTTCAGGAGCTTTTGGATTTTGAGCCAGAAATACTGGAGTGACAGTGGCAGAGCCAGAGAGCAATTCCTGGACCAGACCTCCTTGACTATTCAGAGGAGTTTTTGGGCTTATTGCAAGTACAAATGGAGGCATTCCTGGACCAGGAAAAGCCAGAGCCAAATCTAGCAAATTGCAAGGACTTAAGCTGTGGTATAGATAAAAAAAATAACCAGGACAGTGTCTTTCACTAGTACTATAAGTTGTGTATTACATATTTGGGAGGGGAAAGCTGACTCTTTGTTGACCCTGAGTACTGGCTTATAGTATGGTAATACAATAATAATAATTGTTAATGATAGTAATAATAACAAAGCATTTATATAGCACTTTAAGGATTACAAAGTGATTTACAAATATTATCTCATTTTATTCTCCAAAGAACCCCAGGATAGAGGTGTTACTTTATCTCCATTTCATAGATGAGGAAACTGAGGCAGATAGAGGTTTAGTGACTTGCCTAAAGTCACACAGCTAGTTAGTGTCTGAGACTGGATTTATATTTAGGTCTTTCTGATTGTAAGAGAGAGTCTATCTACTTCATCATGTGGCTGCTCTACTAGTACACTCTGGAGAACTATATAGGGTCTAGAAGTTATGGGACTAACCAGAGGGAAGATTGCCTTATATTCTAGCAGTCTTGAATGCTCTTCCTTTTTGGAGTCCCACCTAGGGTAGTACTAGAAGTCTAGAATATTGCATATATCTTTGAGAAATGCAGAAGGGCTTACCAGAGAGGGAAAAGTATTATGTTGACAATTTATGAGGTCAGCTGCAAATCTTTTATATTTTTATCAGGTTATATAAAACCCTGTCCTATATTCAATGTTTTGTTAATCTGAGTGCTTTCATGGAAACCGAAGTCCCTTTTACTTTTTGGGGGGAGAGCTAGACAAAAGTCAAATTCTTACATTCCCTAGGAAAAAGCTCAGGCTAAGCCAAACATGTAACTCTTGAGGAATTCCCCAAAATAAACCTGGTTTCTGTAAATCCTGAGCTTCAATTCTGGGTTACTGGTTACACTGGATAGTTATTCCTTATCAATAGAAGATTCCACATTCAGCCTATACCTGGCCTTCCATAAATCCAGTTTTTTTGCTTCAAATTTGAAGACACCTTTGGATCTTCCCATGGATTCTGTAACCAGTTTTGAACTTTTTATTAATGAGGAAGCTAGGTTATACACAGTGTGTGTTCGTATAAGGTAGAAAACATAAGACTTTGGATTAGAGGCTCTGGAACAGCTACTGTAGGGAAATTTACAATAGCCATGGCAAGAGCCCTCTTGAAGTTGAATAACAGAAATCATGAATTCAAGGACCAGGTATGTCTAGTCCTTGAAGTCTGATCGAATCTGCTTATACATTCTTCTAATATATCACTCATGCCTCTCAGAGATACCCTAAGAATGGAGAACTCTGAAGCACTAATACAACTTGAGAGAAGAGTGTATTCCAGTTGGTGTGTGGGTTTTATGCTTTCGCTAGCTGTCATAATAAATACAGCTTTAGATTTTTAGATCCTGACTGTTATATTCAGATACTCAACTTGTGTATATGACCTCATTGATTTGTATATTCCCCCCAGTTATGCAGATCTCAACTCATCCATGTTTTCTTACCCTGTGAGATGCTTGGCAAGCTAACAGTAATATCCAACAGGAAATCCTTGGATCTTGTGGATTTATAATTTGCAGTTTCAAAAATTCATGATTCAGTCTGTCCAATTCCTCCTAGGTGGTACTACCCCCTGTTTCCCAAAACTACCCTGTCTTCATCCTAAGCTTCTGCTACACTTGGCTACAGATGCCCTGAGTTAAGGCATACTCTCTTCATGAAACAGGAAATTAGCAGCAGATCATTGGAAGCACAGACATTGTTGTAAAGTTGTGAAGTGAAAGGAGGACTGATCTTGGGCTCAAGAGTTCTGATTTCAAATCCTAGAAGTCTTACTTACTGTGTGACCCCAGACAATGTCACCAAATAGTCAGTAAAGCCAAGTCATTTTTCATCCAATTCTCTCATGAGTAAAAAGGAAATAAGAACACTTGTACAGCTTACCTTGAAGAATTATTGGGAGGAAAGTACTCTAAGTACCATAGATATGAATTATTATTACTCAGGAGAGAAACATAGGCAGCTGTTTGAGGCAATTTGTGTTGGAAAAAAATTCTCTTTTGTGCATAAGTCATCATTATCGGTACATTATAGTATGCATCTAGTGCTCTGGGATCTCCAGAATTTTTCCCCTGGAAATAAGAAGAGTACACAAACACATATCATGGTAGCTTGAAAATTGGTAGTGTTTACTTAAAAAGGGCACTCTATTTCCCAATAATTTGGAATAAAAATGAATTCATGCAAATTCTTTTTGAAGGGAAACAGGATCTTACTATTTTTGTGCTCAGAGAAAATTATATATGAAAGTAAATTGAACATAAAAAATTGGATATGAGCCTGGAGATAATCTCACAAAAACTACCTCCACAAGTTCAAAGAGGATTTTACATTAAAAGGTTATTTTACAATCAAATGCGATTTATTTTAAAATTAATTACTAATCTAATCACTGGAACTACCACAAGACAAATGAAGTTGTTTGGATATTGTTGTGTTTGTTTCCCTTGTTGCTAAAATTGATTCTTTTATTTCTTTTTTTTGAAAACAGATTCCAGAACTTGCTTTGGTCCCGGAAGACATTTGTCGATGATATGAAAGCATATAACCACAGTTACATTTACATGCCTGCTTTTTCCATGAAAACAGGGACAGAGCCGTCTCTCCGGGTTTATTATACATTGGCAGATGTGGGTGCCAACCAAACAGTGCTTTTTGCCAATCCCAACTTTCTTCGTAGCATTGGTAAATTCTGGAAAAGTAGAGGAATTCATGCCAAGCGCTTATCTACAGGTCTTTTTCTTGTCAGCGCTGCCCTGGGCTTGTGTGAAGAAGTGACCATCTATGGCTTCTGGCCTTTCTCAATGGATCTGCAAGGGCAGTCTATTAGCCATCACTACTATGACAACGAGCTCCCTTATTCAGGTTTTCATGCTATGCCAGAGGAATTCCTTCAGCTTTGGTATCTTCATAAAATTGGAGTGCTAAAAATGCAGCTAGAACCATGTGAAGACCTCTCACTACAACCCACTTCCTAAGGACTAAGGCAGAGGAAGTGAATGGGTCAATGCAATGTTTTTAGTGATTGTATGTGAATATGCAGAAGGGAAAACACTCAGATTTATTTATGGATTTGCATAGATCACTTAAGAAAAAAAAAGAAACAAAATACTATGGTTTAAGCACTGACTTGGAGGCTTACCAGGAGATCATTCCTTCTGCAAATATTTTGTAGTTTGTTGTGGATTTTTGGCCAGTAAAACTCTGGAAGTCGGTTCTTGGGAAAGAAACAAAAAGCAGCACTTGCATAGTTCAAGTTCAGATGGTGTCATTCAATGAAGACCACGTTGATTTAGGATGAAGAACAATAAAGGAAATTTGGAAAATGGGAAGAGGGAATTTTAATGGTCATTGGCCAGTAATACTAACTGTACAGAAATCCATCTGACTCAAAACTGGTATTTAGAATTGTAGTTTTTACAAGGATTATTATTATTTTTTTTTGTCATTTGGGGTTATGTGGGGTGGGGAGGTAGGGGGGAGAAGAAGTTGTGTGTGAGTAAAATAATACTGTATTCTGTAATAACAGTCCAAAATGCCATAGCTTATTGTTGTGATTGTTTTTTAAAATACTATGTCTGTAATCACTTTTTTTTCAAATGAAGGATTACCCACTTTTGCCAAGTATTTAGACAATGTGAAACCCTGGTAAATTGGAACTATTTAAGAAACCTCTCTGGGTATCCAGATTACATCTTCTCTCTCTTTTCTGCTTCTCCCTCAGTAATCTGAATAATTTGGGTAATAGCTGCAACTTTAAAATTATGTAATTGTGTCCATGTTAACTTGTCATTGTTTTGTTACTATAAAGAGACCACATATATAAATGCAGTATTTTCCAAATTTGTTATAATCTTGTTCAGAATTTGATGTTCAGATATGTATTAAAGTGGGATCATAACAGTATTTAAGTTTAGTATTTCCCTAGGAATATACCCTATAAAGCAAGGTAGAATAATCTTCTTCATATACATACATACTTACACATCCCCTCATACACAAAATTGCCAGTTTGTTAGGGCCAAAATTTATAACCAGTGAGGGATTTCAATAAAATCCACCACATGTCAGCTTGCCACACTCTAGTTTTTAAATAATCATAGCTTGCTCTCTGTTTTCCACTTTGCTAATACAGTTATCCCTTCACCATTGCAGCTGGATTGGGATAAGAAATGAAATGGGAATTTTGGGGGTTTGTGGAAGCCACTGATGACACGTGAAAGGCCAGCAGATGACACAGAAAAAGTTTAAAAATCAGAAATGTATGAAATATATGGATAGTATTATATAATATCAACATATTCTATCTTTTAGTACCATAACAATTCAAACTTCTTCTCTGGTACAAAAATTTTACATGGATTTTCCAGATTGTAGGGGTACTATGCTCCTAAACCCCTGCATTGTGGAAGGGATAACTGCATAGAAAGAAACCCAATTCCTAGCCCACAAAAGATTACCTAGAGTAAGAACAGTCTTCTCCATCCATACCCAGTATCTCCTGCATGGATATTACTGTTCTGTGTGACACAAAGCCTCCTATGAAAAGGGGCCCCTAGTGTTTTCATTGTAAGCAAGCCTTTTCATTTGTTTTAATGGGGAGTAAGGACATTCATTATGGAATGAGAAAGATCTGCATGATTAGGAGGAATACCCACACTGAAGAGAGATCATAGGAACACACACTCTGAAATGATCAAATTCTTTATGTAAAACCCCCAACAAATAAAAATTTAGATGACAAAAATTTAAATGACCAGGTCATAAAAATATTTTGATGGATAAAATGTCAGAACAAAATATGCTTTTGTTAATTCATGTCATTAACAAATAAGAAACAGTTTTAAAGGGGAAAGAATGGAATAGTCAAAATGAGAACTGGGGTGTTTAAAATGTGATTGGTTGTCAGAATCCACTTATATTTATTGTCAGTAGGTTATTTTAAAGAGACTTGAGAATATTGGTTAATACCAGAATCCACATTTCTTTTTTGACCCCATATGTCAGAATAGTGTCAAAAACTTAATTCTGTTAAACTTTGGTAAATGTTTAGTACACATGCTAGCCTGAATATATCTACTCTTCCAAACTACAAACTACTCAGCAATTACCATTAGGAAACATAACATGTCTAAGTATATGTACCATTAAATTATATGAATTCTAAATGGAGAAATACATACAAAAGTTATAAGATGTATGTATCTAAATTAATGACGTGATTAAAAAAAAGCCCCACCTTATCAATAGTTTGTTTAGAATCTGTCTGACCATCCATCTTACAGCATTCAAGGAATGTCACCTTTTATTATGTAACTCCTGATGGTTATTTGTTATAGACACATACAGTTTTCTCCCAGGAGTTTATGTAGTCCTATCTACTCTGTGTGGATTCTAGAGGACCAAAGAAAAAAACATTTTTTTTTTTTTGCTTTTTTTTGGAGGAGTGAAGGTAGGGCAATTGGGGTTAATTTAAGTGACTTGCCCACGGTCACACAGCTAGTGTTTTGTGTTAAGTGTCTGGTTAGATTTAAACTCAGGTCCTCCTGACTCCAGGGCCAGTGCTCTATTCACTGTGCCACCTTGCTGCCCCCGAAAAATGCATCTTTTAAATAAATATGTTATATGCTACAACTTTATTATTGAAGCTGAATTCTGTGAATTGTTTGTTGAACTAGTTTGCTCTATAGTTATACTTCTTACATAGTTCTTTATTGAGACTTAGTTTGCCTTCTTTCTTAGTGCAGAATGGAAATAGCACAAGGGGGATAAATGCTAAACTCCCAACCAAATAAGAAATCTTTGTTCTTAAGAACTTTAAGTTCATGCCTTCTACTCTGCTCCATGTTTGATCTATTAGATTTTATAGAATAACATGCCCATCATTCATAAGAGATTAGTTCTAAAACAGACAGAACTTTCAATAAAATAGAATTTCAGCACTTTTGACGGTCAGACAGCAAAGGACATCATCATTTAATAGCAATTTACTTTTTCAAGTTTATTTTTGAATCACATAAACAAGATTGTACTTTATTTTTAATAGGGAATGGAAAATAAGAATACTTATGTCTTGTATGACTTTTATTTTCCTTTAAAATCATCTAGAAATACACAAGCTTGCAAATAGCCATTGTTACATGTATCTAAAGGATTTTTCATTATATCAGCTTTGCATCTGACATGTTGACAATGCCTATAAAATGTAATTTTCACACTAGAATCCAGTTCCATAGAGTCAGCTTTCAATTGTCTACACTAATGCAAGGATGTTTAAATAACTTATGCTTGACTTGGGAATAGATAATAATAGTTGTTCCCAAATAACATAGCATTTTGGTCCATTTGACCACCCCAACAACCCTGTGAGATAGGTCATGGAAGTAGTAGTATTTCCTTTTAACAGATGAATTAACTGACACAGATAAAGGTTAAAGTGACTTACCTAATGTCTCAAACCCAGGTCTTCTAACTCTGCTATATTAGACTGTATACAGTTTATAAGAAATTAATTTCCTAATTCATATTTTTCCTTCAACTAACTTAAAATGACATTTCCCAGATTTTTAATTGCTGAAGCCTAAGAGAGAGAGTCCAGATGCCTGATGGGAAATAAATGGAAACTTCTCCAGTATTCAAAATTTACCACAAAAATTCCAAAGAGTACATAATCTATATAGTTGCTTGAGATGAGACTGAACATGGAAGACACCAATAGGTATACTATAATTTCTTTTTGTCTAGAGCTCTGAAGTTCCATAATTTTAAAATCTGTCATTAAGCAATCCTTTTCTTTCATTGGGGAGTAATTATCTAGGGTCTGGTTTTCTGTATATGGGTATCTTGAATTTTGTGTTTTTTAACTGTTATATACCATGTTGGTCAAGATTAAGTATTTCTGAGGAAAGTTAATGCTGTTACAAATATTAGAAATTTCTCTAGCCTACCCCAAAGTGCATTCATGTCAAAAACATTTACCAAGAACCTGTTATATGCAACACATTAATCGAGATGAGTGAGACATGATTCCTTCAGGAGTTTATAACCTAGTTGGAATATATGTATGTGTGTAAATGTATATACAATATACATACACACATACCCATATATATTTATACATACATATATTATATATATATATGCAGATATGTGCCCAATTGATATATTTATGTCTATATGACTTTCTACCATACATGGGACAAAAAAATGTGTAAGATCCATCACAAGTAGGATAACAGGGACAGAAGTATCTAGAAAGGTTTGTGAGAATTGGAGGAGGGCTGAAACTTCATTTTCCACCCTTTAAAATGGAAGATTATTGCCAATGGTCTATGACTTATAGGAAAGTCATAATTTTGAGCAGTTCTAAGTCAGGGGTTTGACTTGGAAATTCCTGGAGGCAAGATGGGCAGGAAAATGAAAACCTTCTTATCTGCCACTGGAATTAGGTGTCTTAAATATGTAGGTAATTTTTTCATAATTGTTATAACTTGTGGGCTAAGTTGATGTTTCATTCAATTGGATTTTCTTGCTCACTACATTTTGTGAAAGCAGCAGTCAGTACATTTATTTCTATATAGCCTCCATGGAAATATTGTGGACTGGTCCCGAAAGATTCACAGAAGTAAGGGATGGTGTATGTTAGGTCATATTATGAAAAGATGCTTAGTTTTAAGAAATTTCATTCAAGAAATTTAATGTGAATTTTGTAAGTGTGTATTTGTTATTGTCTTGTCTCCTAAAATTAGAAAGCAGGAAAGCAGTATGTAACTGTATGCTATCATTTGAGGACTGGTATTGCCATTTGGACAGTTACCATTTGGTAACTCTCAGAATGTTGTGTTCATATGAATACAATATCATCACTAGTTGCCATTACCATGAGGAAAACTGACAAATTTCATTTCACATATGCAAATGCTCTACAGGTTATTGTATCATTTCTCCTTAAGGTAAAATAATATTTTTACCCATTCTTCTCTGATTTATAAAGAGGAAGTAGTCACTGTGACATGACCAACCTGTATTGTCTATATAAAGCTGATTGTCTTTAAGTAATACATGTTTGTTGAATTAAATTTGAGTATGTACTGTGATCTTTTCAAAAGTTTAGACGAGGAAGTGTGTTTTGCTATTGTTGATTTTGCCTACCTCTTTTTGTGTTGTTATTGAAATGCATATTGTACAAAGATCATTGCTGCCTTTGCTTTTCTCATTGAATTTGGGGTTGGGGAGGGAGGAAAGGAAATAATAAAGAGCTGTCTGGGACATTAGCTATATCATCTACATTGAACAATCCTCTCATTCCTGCCTCAAGATTTCTAGAATGATTCCTATTAAATCCATGTATTTCCAATTGACATAGATTCACCAGGTGCAGAAAAAAATGGAGATAACACATAATACTCATATCTTTCCCATGTCTTAAAGTCAACAATAGAACTCATTGTACTACCTACTAAATCCCCCCTTTTCCAATTTTTTTTCCATTCATTTTGATGGTACCATCACCTTTGCAGCTACACACATTCACCAAGTTGAAATTGTTGTTGACTTTTCCCTCTCCCTCACCTCAACCTTCCATTTCCAGTTAGTTGCCAAGTCATGTCTTTCTACCTAAACCTTTCTTACATCCATCACCTTTCTTTGTAATCACATAACTGACATGCATCACCTGATCTATTGCAACAGTCATAATCAATCTTCTTACTTTTACTCTTCCCTCTCTAATTCATCCTTCACACAACTGGAAAAAATTACTTCTTAAGGTATAGTTTATGGGCCACATATTTAGATCTTATTATAAGGGAGCGTGCCACTCATTTGTTTTAAAATATTCAAAGGCTTTCTATTTCCGGTTATTCTGGTACTCCAAGCCCTCTGCAATCTGGTTCCAACTTAGCCATTCCGTGCATATTTCACATTGCTTCCCTTTACACACTCTACATTTCTGCTAAACTGATTTGCTAGCTGTTTCACAAATTCAGCATCCCCTCTCCAACCCCTATTCTTTGGCATAAGCTCTCACCCACATCTGGATGACAATCCCTACCCACTTCTACCTCTAAGAATCTTCAGACTCCTTCAAGGCTTACCTTACCTTAGATGCCACCTACTATATGAAGTCTTTCCTGATTCTCTAACTCTCCAAATGCTAGTGTTCTCTCCACCCCCTTATCATTTGCTTCTCTATCCATTAGATCGTGAGATGGGCTCCTCGACCATAGGGGTTGTGTTTTTGCTTTCTTTGTATCCTGAAAGCTCAGCATAGTGCTTGGCACATACCAAATCCTTAAATACTTTTTGACTGACTGAATAATAGAATGTGAGCTCCTTGAGAGTAGAGATTGTTTCATTTTTTTTTGTCCTTGACACAGTATCTTGTGTATAGCAATTATTTGATAATTGTTGAATTGAGTTAAATTAAGTGAAATGGAGAGTTGAGGTAATCTCTCACATAAAGCAACACAATCTGGTTTCACTTGAAGTATTAGGAGGCAATGCTTTCGAGGGACTTGAATCGTCTAATTCCTTGCCTTATTATGTTCTCCACTTTATTTAAACATATTTAGGAACAATTTTAAAGTAAATTTATAGTAGTAAGATAAGAGTTTGAAAAAAAGAAATTAAAACTTCTGACACAAAAAAGAAAATAATAATGGTCCAGAATAAAAATTTACTTTTTAAACACACACACCATTCAGCACAAATTATACAGTATAATACACATGAGTGGTTACAAAGCCTGGGTCCCCAGACAATGATAGTTAAGCTGCCTAGAATAGATGAGATAATGATAATTGAGATGGTTGGTTAGTTGTTGTCCTTTGTTCTTGAAAAGGACCAAACTGACATCACCATGTTGGAGTCAATTGAGTACAGAAAGAATGAAGAGGAAAAGGAAGAGGTCAGCATTTCTGATTCCCTCTGATCCAGATAATTCTTGGGTTACATTTATACCCATAAAGAAAAAGGAGGCATTTGGCAAGGGCTGCATCCTTTTTTTCAGATTCTAGCTAACCTTACATGACTTTTCATGATTTCCTTGTATATACCAAGGTCAGACTAATCCCTTTTTTGAAGGGGTGGTGGTGGTCAAGACCAGTTATTTCATTGCTATATGGAAGTTCTGGTTAGGATAACATCTCTCCCAATGAATATTTGGAAAATGTTCTGTAAAATTCTCAGAGAGTTGCCTGACTAGGGGTTGGGGTAGGGGTGGTGGGCATTGAGAAGTTAAATGGTTTGCCAAAGGTTAGACAGTATTATTTGTCAAAGCCAGAATTGAACACACCTGCTCTTACTGACCCTCAGGATAGCTCTTTATCCATTACTCCATAATGCAACTCTCATTGTGATAATAGTTATTAGCATACCATAAACTGAATGGTTAATATTAAGCCAATACTCTCTAAATTTAGCTGAAGTAGGTATTGGTTATAAATAAAGTGTTTCTCAGAGCTGTGGATGTCTCTAATAGCAGTATGTAAAGATCTTCTGAAGTTGTAAAATTGTTCCAGAGGACAGAAGCCCTATGATTTTCAGGAGCTACTTGATCAGGAGCTATAGGAAGATTTGCAGACTAAGAGAGCTATGATATATGATTGCTCCTAGAGTCCTCCATACTTACAGCAACATCCTGTGATTTGAACTCCTTTCAGAAAGGGAATGAATTTATTAAACTAAAGGCAATCCCCTTCTCATTCAAATACCACTCCCACCCAAATAACTTCCAGTAATAGCATAGTGTAAAGTCAGCGTCTCTTGTTACCCATATCATGGCTTTAATCCCTTGCCACTCTCCCAGATTCAGAGGCCATATACAAGATCCCCTTCTCTCTTCCAGATACAATGCACAGGAAATCCTCCTTATCTTATACTATGCCATTTATACCTTTATCCAAGAAATTTATTCAAACTGCTATATAGTCCCCAAGTGACTTAAAACCATTCTTTGGGTCTAGCAATTCAAGCAGTTCCAAATCCACTTAATTCTAACACTGTCTAACCTAAATCTCTGAATATTTTCTTCAAAAATCTCATGAGATGTGGCCATTCATTTTGCCTAACATGTTTTCATTATTACACAGCAGAGTTCCTTGGGATTGGGGGTGTTATTACTGGGAAGCGACAGTAATTTTTTTCATTATTAATATATTTTTATTCATTTTACTAAACCTTTCCCAATCCTATGCTAAAAAAAATTAACATTCATTTTTAAAAATTTTGAATTCCAAATTCTCTCCCTCCCTCTCATCTTGTTCCACCCTTTGATAAAGGCAAGCAGTATAATATCAATTATACATGTGAAGTTCATGAAAAAATATATGAAATTATAGTAGTTTTAAAAAGTCAATAAAATATTTTTAAAAGAATATAATCCCAGTTACTTTATCACATGCTTTGATCAAATCTGGGTAAAATTTCATTACAGGAGACATCTAATCTACCAGTCTATTAACTGTTAACAAAAGACACAAGAGTAGTACGACCTGTTCTTGATGACGTCTCATTGGCTTTTTTTGATCAGAGCTCCCTTTTCTAGATATTTATTGGCTGGTTATTTCTTGTATAATATGCTTTCTAATTATCATCTTTAGCAAAGAAAAAAAGCAAACTAGGAGTTGGGTCTTTTTCTCTGTCATCTGCAAACTGCCTGTTGGGCATATTTACCCAGATGCCCCCTGTAGACATCTCAAATTCAACAGGCCCCCAACGAAACTCATCTTCTCTTCCTGTTTTTCCACTTATAATGCACTCTATTCAGCTTTGTAACCTCAGGGGCATCCACCACTCTTCAATCTTTCTCACTGGCCCTCCAAAATCTAACTAATTTGTTGCCAAGTCTTATTGATTCTTCAACTTTCTCTCTCTTTCTCCCCCCTCATGTACACACACCACTTCACCTTCTCCTCTCACATAGTCATCACCTATCCACTTCTCACCTGGACTTTTAAAATATTTTCCTGATTGGTTCCCCTCCAGTCCCTCCCTCCCTTGCCTTGCCATATCCTGCACATTTCTGCCAAATTCATATTCTTAAAGCATAGATGTGATGGACTCTGTGACCCCTCTGCTTAGGAAGTGCTTAATGGCTTCCTTAGTTCCCTGGGATAAAATACAAACTTCCCCGCTTTGTAGTTAAAAGCTTTCACAATTTGGTTCCAACCTCTTTCCAGACAGATCACAGTGCGGGGTCACTCACAGATCACATTTCCTCCCACTCAGTCTACCTTCCAGTAAACTGGCCAACACAATCGCTGTTCTTCATTACAATAAGGCTATGTCCCAAAGTGGTGTGTCAGAGCTAACTGGTATCGATTTATGAGAGCTGATAGTTAAATTTTGGTGTGAGCATTTGTACCTCAGAAACTGGCAAATACTACAAATCAGGGTTTAATCTAGTGTTATAATGAATTTTTGAATTAAGAAAGTGGTGGGGAAATGTTAATAATGCAGATTAAACTTAAAAGTATGTTGTACATATATTTGGGGGGAGGAGGGAGAAAGCTGATTATTAAACACTTATCAACATACTCCTGATCTTCCACTGACATGAATTTGAACCATGCCTGAAATGTCATTTCTTACCTTAACTCTACAGACCTCCTGTTTTCCTTTAAAGCACACCTCCTACAAGTGGCCTTTCCTGATCCTACCAGTTGTTAATGCTGCCAACCCATCCCCCATGATATTACTTTGTATTTATTCTGGTATGTTTTGTATATACTTATCTATGCATATGTGGTTCCCCATGTCACCTTCAGTAGAATGTGAACTCCTTGGGAGTAGAGCCCTTTTGGTTTTTGTCTTTGTATCTTCAAAGTCTAACAAAATGTCTGGCACATAGTAGGTGCTCAATAAATGTTTGTTAAATTAAATCTGTTTCCTCATCCTAGCCCTTCTTTCCCCCAAATGCTAAAAGATATTGAATGGTGGTCATGGTCCCATGTTATGGGAATGGGAATTTGAAGATCTTCTCTACCCCTTGGCCCTTTGATAAGCTTAGGTGACTCTGAGAACCTTTTTTCATTTGAAAATATATTCTGCCCCCTAATAGGCTGAATGTGGTCACATGGAGCCAGTGATGGGAGGCTTGTTTTTCAGGAATGCCCACACCTTGTTGCTTTGTGATTGGGTAATGGGTCAAGAGGGTTGTGACATTCTATGAGCCGGGAGAAGGCTATATATACTCTGATGTGAGGTTTTGCTTTGGGGCTCACTTTGAAAAGAGCTGTGTGATTCGACCAGACAAAACTCTGGGCAGCTGTTGAGCCCCCTGGCTTCGAAAACCCAGATGTTGGTGCTTCCCTCTCTGGCAACTGACTAGGTATGGATATAATGGTCAGAGAGTTGGGAGCCTGCCTGCTGATCTGTTTCTCTGCTTGTAACTTGTTTGTATTCTCTGAAGTTCGGGGTGCTGACCTTTCCCCCCCGAACTAGGTAAATAACATATGTTTGATTAAAGTAAGATTGTTAACCCATTTTGAGTTGCTTTCCTTCAGAAAAGCAGATATAAGAACCTGTGCTGGCAGCTACCCTGGGTATGCTAGGGTTTTTACTGTTACATCTCATTAAGATCAAAACATCAGAGAGCAGAGCTAGAAGGGATTTGAGAAATAAACTAATCCCACTCCTCATTTTACAGATAATCTGAAGCCCAAGGAGGTTAAGTGACTTGTATGAAAACCAGAATGATAGTAACAGTGACAGACTGATGATGGTGACAAAGATGATGATAAGGCTGATAATGTCTCATTTCGAGACAACCCTCAGGCTTGAAGGCTATGTCATCAAAGTATTAATTTGACTAATTTGGCAGGTCCCACCAAACTGAAGAGTTTTCGTGTATAGAAGTGGTCATTACCATGTAATAGGACCATTCAAAGACCAGCCCAGCTGAGTTGTAGAGACTAACATCATAGCCACATGAAATTTTTTGTTTTTCTTTTTGACCAGAGCAACCCTTGAAAACTACCTACTAAATTTAATCATGATCTGTATCAGGGTGACAACTCAGTTAACTTATTGCCCTTTAGGTTTAGAAAATGTAAATTCTCCTTGTGTGGAGACTTGAAATTGCTTAGATAGCTTTTTACCTCTGAGTGATGGGGCCCTACCCCCACAGGAAGCAGCCCTGAATAATCTCAGTCATTTGGCCCCAGAAGAAAACCCAGGCCCAAAGAATTGAGGTATGTGTTGAGTTTCTAGACCTGTGCAGGGCTACTGATATGGAAAGAAGGCACAGCAGTGAAAATGTAACAGTCCTTTCCCCGCAAGTATCTTATTTTCCACAAGGGGAGAATTCATGTGCAATGCAAGTATTTACATGATAGATACAAAATAAAACAAGGCAACTTTTTTGGGGTGGGAGGGGTGGGGGGGGAGGGTGGCACCTGCAGCTGGGAGAAGGGACTGGAAGAAGATTCTAAGCTCCTCGAAGGCAGGGACTGTCTTTTGCCTCTTTGTATCTCTAGATCTTTGCTCAGTGCCTGGCACTTAATAAATATTTATTGATTCATTGATCATGTAAGAGGTGGCATTTGAGATAAGCTTTGAAAGAAGCAATTGGGTAACTCAGAGATGGAAGTGAGAAAGAGTTCAGAGAGAGGCAGGACAGGGAGTGTCAGGTGAGAAATAGTAAGAATAGGAAAGAATGCAGAGACGGTAGGATATGTTTGATAATCCAACAAAGAAAACTAAGAAGGGCCAACCAGATAGGGAGGAAGAGAAACAAGTGTCATGAAAACCCGGGGGATAGAGCCTATCCAGTAGGAGGGTGTGGTCAACAGCATCAAAAGCTGTGGAATGATCCAGAAGGATATAGACTGAAAAAAGGTCATCAAATTTAACAATTAAGAAATCACAGATATATTTAGTAATCATGTTTCATTGTTTGTGGTACCTTTAAGCATAATACCATTTCCCTATTTATCTATCTTAACATGCTTGCAACTTAAAAAAAATTATCTGATGCATAGTAAATTTTTATTTTGCTTATGTCTTCACATTTTAAACGGCAGCAAATGTATGCAACCAATTGCTCAGTTTTGCTTTCTTATCCATTTTGTCATTTTCCTTTTGTGTGTGTGTGTGTGGGGGGGGAGAAGCTAATCCATTCCCACTCTGCAATTTTTAATTGTTTTATTTCTTTAATTTAATTCATTTGTGTTTCTTGCCCACTTTATTCTTCTCTCTTTTTAAGAATTATTTGGTCTCAGTGATTACTTTCATTTACACTACTTTGATCCCACTCTCACCTAGTTCTCCAGAATGGTAAAGACACTTAAGAAACTACTGCCCTGTCTCTTTTCAAACTCAAGTCAGGTGGATGTGAAACTCTAGCTGCTAAATTTCTTTCTGTCTACATCAATTGCAGCTGTATTGATCTATACATGAGAGGAAAACAGGTTTTAGTCTATGGAATATCAACTCATTTCTTCTTCCTTTTTTTACTGCTTATTTACCTCCCTCCCCCCCCCCCCCAATACTTGACCCTATGGTTTAGTAGGCTGCTAAATGATCCTCTTTTATTCCCTCTTCTGATCTCAGCCCACATGATAGGTCTTTTCCCTAGAAAAGCATGAATTTTTTAATTTCATTGCCTTATCTTTTCTTGGTTTCTGTCCTTTACTTTTCTTGTGTTCTCCCATTTGAAATGTTTAAATGTGCACAAGTCTCCTCACCTTTGGTTTTTTTTTATAGTAATGACTCAAATCCCTTTCTCTTTTTTAAAGTCCATGTTTTTCGTTGACTAAATTTTTAGGCTCAGCTTTGAAAGAAATATTGAGGTATAACCTGATCTCCTTTGTTTTTTTAAGTATAACATTAATGTCTCTTCTTTGATTTCTCACAAGAGAAGGTTACTTCTGGCATATTTATATTTATTTTCCTTAATAGCTGAAGTCAGGACAAGGCTGCCTGCAAAATTTGTTGTTTGACATTGAAAGTCTGACAATTAACCACTATATTCTTTGATCATTTCAACATGGATTTTATCTCTGATAGTGACATGCTGATTCTATAGGTCTTTACTTTGCCCTCAATTTCCAAAACATGTGCCAGTTTTCTTCCATTATTTACTGACATAATAAGCAATTAGTAATATTTATTGACTTACTAAAGTTTGATATTTAGGAATTTTAATTTATCTTATTTTTTGAGAGATACATTATCTTTGAATTATCACTGCTCATCTTATCTTCAGGGTCAGTAGTTTTGGATTGTAAAAACTCATTCATTTGGGTGGCCAGATGGCTCAGTGAATTAGAGCACCAGCACTGGAATCAGGAGGACCTGAGTTCAAATTTGAATGCAGACACTTCACATTTACTAGTTGTATGATGTTGGGCAAGTCACTTAACCCCAACTCCCTGCCTTCCCCCCTCCAAAAAGCAAAAAAAAAAAAAAGCCAAAAACAATACTCATTTGTCCTTTCAATGTTGTGTCTTTTGATTCTGTTCTGTCCATCTTTTCCATCTCTATATTTTGAATCCCCAAACTATCATTCCCTTTTCCCCAACCCTACTGTTTTAGACAGATTATTCATTATATGTTCTAAGTCATTTACTTCCTCATTTGTCTTAGTGAGTTCTTGTTTGAGAAGCCTAGTTTCTGCCCTAATTTCTGCCTTAATTTTCATCTTAATTTATTCATTTGATTTTTATTACTTTATTTCTCTTCTTGGTGATCACAGCATTCCTTGCCTTTGGGGTCAGAAAGTCTTGAAGAATTTATTGACTTCTTTTTCTTTTCTTTTATTTAAACACCGAGAGTTTTGGAATTCACTTTCTTAGATTGTACAATATTATTAAACATGGTGTGAACTCTTTTAGATTGTTCATTTTCTTTTCTCTTTAAGCTGTTGGCCTATCTACTTGGGGATTATACCCAACTTTTCTCTCACATCTTTCTTGCCTTCCTTACTCTTCTGTGCTAGGTAGTTTTGTACCAGGCTCCCTTGCTATTTTCCCCCTTCTTGATTCACTGCCACCTATTTTCTCCTATTTATACAAGCACAATTGCTCAGGATCTTCAATGACCCACTCATATTGAAAAGTTTGCCCATGAGCAGAGGGTGGGTGGGTGGAGTAAGTGGGATCCGTGCTGTATGGAGAATGTGGCCATAACCAGATCATCAGCTACTGACTTCTCCCTCAGTAAAGAATCTTCCTCCCATAGGCAGTTCAGCACTTTGGAGCATCTCCTTCCACCACAGTTGCCCTCCTTTCTATCACAGAGCTGAGTCTGTGCTTATTGAGAGATGCCAAGGAGTCAGACAGCTAAGACATAACAACATAGAAACCACTACACTCAATGCTTAAAATGCAGATCTATCAGACTCAATCATGGCAGGCACATGGAACACCATGCTTGGCAGACTCAGGGCAATTAGAACACTGGGTACTTCACACCCTCTGCTATCATTTGAGAGGGTTTTTTTTTTCTTTTTACTTTGCAGAGAATGTTTTCCTATCTTTTCTTCTTGTTATAATTTTAATAACTTCATATGGTTCATTCTTTATTATTTTGAACGGTTTGGGGTGGGAATTGCACTAAAAAGTAAGTACTTTGCTCAGCAATCTTGTCAGAGGTCTTTCAGTTTATTATTTAAATCTGTCAAATCGATATTTTTAGTACTATAAATTTCAGAACCAGAGTCATGACATGCTTCTTAAAACTTATTATCATAGAATATCAAAACAAGTAAACCAATATAATAGAATATCTGATGTTAGAGTATTTAGAATTTAGCAGAGGAATAGGAAATTACCCATTTATAATCTGTACTAATCTTTCTTTAATGTAGGATCCCAGACTGACAGGATTCTCGGCAGCTATGGCACAATCCACTAGGGGGCGACCAAAACACAGCTTTACACCATACAGCCTATTTCTAATGGTAGTAATGGCTTATATTTATATTGAGATACAAACAGTGTTGTGGAGTCCGTAGAAGGGGAAAAATAACTTCCCGTTGGAGCATCAGTCTTCATGATTGTGTATTTTTTGAAAGCATCTTACTTAACACACCTACAATGTCTTAATCAAATTGTTAATCTGGAATAGGGGTAGGTAACATGAAAGGTCTTACTGGTATTTACCTAGTCCTCACTGTTATGAACTTTTGACTTTTCCTTTCCTGTCCTATTTCCTCTCTTCTACTTTTCTTCTCCAATTTCCTTTCTCCTGCATTTTTTTCATTGCCTCTACCTACTTTTTTGTTTAATTGTCAACTCTCAGGATCATTTCTTAACCTTGCTGGTACAGGGCCATCTCCAGTCATACTGATCTGTATCTTGTCACTGGACCCAGATGGCCCTGGAGGAGAAAGTGAGGCTGGTGACTTTGCACAGTCCTCTCTCACTTAAATTCAATTCACTTGCATATCATGGCATCACCTCCCTGAAGTCATGGTCGTGTTTGAGAATGAAGGACAAACAAAACCTTTGTGAGTAGTAGTAGGAGCTGCCCACTGGGGACCCAACAGAGCTGGCCATTTGGGCAACACAGCTCCTTCCTTCCTTCCTTCCTTCCTTCCTTCCTTCCTTCCTTCCTTCCTTTCTTTCTTTCTTTCTTCCCTGTCTGGGCCTTTACTATCTCTACATAACCTATGCCCCTCATCTCTGTAGATTTTAGAGCTGATGTTTTCTCAGGAGCCACAGGCATATTTTAGGATTCCTTATATACCTGGAAACATTTATATCTCTGGCTTTTATGTATATCATCTCCCTTTCCCAATTGTTCTTAGCATTAGAACTTTTAAAAATTTATCATTTATTTTAAAGCACGAATATCTTAATGTTCTGGTGAATCTGTAATCTCATTTATGTGGATGCTCCTTCCATGGGTAAATATCTCAAACTATCCAAGCCTGTCCATCCTATGTGCTTTTTTTCCATTTCCTTTCATACACTATAGGACGTCCATCTAATGTACTGGGGGGCCTTCCTTTCGCTCATTGTACAAGGGCTATCTATCATACATCTCTTGCACTTACTAAGTAATCAGCCTATCTTTTTCCCCCAAGGTCATTTATTTCTCTCTTAATGTCTTTTAAAATGCTTTACTTGTATAATTCTTTTTTAATGTATTCCAGCCTGTTAATTCCCATGACATGTTTTTCAATTGCCTTTTAAGTGACTCATCTTCAAAGACAATTATCCCATGTCTGGAAGCCATACAAAATCACCAGAAGGAAAAAAATCAGCCTTAAATATGACTATGAAACAAAAAATCTCCAATTTTTTTGTAACTCATTGCAACAGAAGCCAGAAAAATCCAATAACTGCCTCAGTCAACAAATAATTCATTTATTTGCCAAAGGGAGAGACATGACAACCAAGGGAAATATGGATTTAGAAGACAAATTGATCTATATAACAACACAGAATAGAGTAGCAGAAGATAATTAGCACTTTTACCTCATAAAACAACCCCCAAAAAAGCAATGGAGGAAAAGGCAAATTTCCAAAAAGCTTATTGTGAGACTACTGAGCCATATCATCATAGGAACATTAAAATATAAAAATGTCCAGAAAACAACAAGTAGATGGAAAATAGAATATATTTATCATCATCTCTCTAATCTATTTCTATAATCAATAAAAATGGAACATCACATCTAGAGTCTAAACAACTAAGTCCTTGGTGTCCCATATGAGAATGGAATGAAGTTGGAAAAAGTAGCTGAGTCAAATGAACTTTGTGACTTCCTCGAGTGTATTGGGGGATTAATCCAACCCAGTGAACATTTATTAAGCACCTACTACATGTCAGGCAGTATGCTAAGCTCTAGAGATACAATTAAAAAAAGAAAGATATTCCTTGTCATAAGGAGTTTACAATTTAAAATGGGAGGCAACATACAAAGGGAGGCAGGAAACTGGGGGGACACAAGAGTTGGTAGACAGTGTGAAGACATCTTGTTCTGTGAAGCTGAAACTAGGCAGGGCTGCAGATGGAAAGTGAAGGGAGCTTCGAGTTCAGTTTCTGCCCTCTATAAAGGAAGGCATTGGGAGGAGTCTGGTATTCTACCCTCTAGGCCTCTAATAGAGGGGAGAGGAAGCTAAGGGAGTTGGTGTCAATCAAGGCTTAAGTTATGGTGGTGAGTTTACAAGTGATGAACTTATCCTGGGAGGGACATCTTGTTACATGGAGAACAGAAGACGAGCAATCCCAGCTATACTTATTATGAACAAAAGTGAATTCTATAATCTAGCATTAGGTACCAGGGAAGGCAGAAGTTACTCTTGGGCAGGTGGTTATAGTACAGTGTATCTAAAGAGCCAGTCAGTCCTATTTGAGAGCATTTAGAGTTGCTGTCTAAAGTTCTTTACAGATCTCAATCCTAGGAAATTCCTAAGGGAAGTCCAAGGACTTTAAAAGATTTTCTAGACCTATCCAATGTAGGTATCAATATATAGATAGTAAAAAGTTTTGTTGTAGCCTCAAAAGGCTTAGAGCTGGCCAATGACTAGAGTAATCTAAATGAAGTTGACACTAAAAGGCAACTGAACTAAGATTAAAAGCAATTACCAGTAAAACCTGAGAATAGGTCATGAGGTTACTTTCTCAGTAGAGAGGTGGTCTATGACTATGAGTACCAAATTTTGCAACCACAGTCAGAGGTGCTAAGGGCGTAAGTTGGTTTTGCTGAACTTTTTCTTTAAAGTGAGTGTAGCAGGGGACTAGCCAATGAGACCCAGCCTTTATGAACATGTGTAGCATGCTTACCTTAATATAGTCCACTAAATGAATTTCAGAGAATGCTCAGTTATTCTTTGACTGTTTCTGTGCATTTACCAGTAGAGCAAGCCCTCATTTTTTTTCCTGGTGGTGAAAAAGGAGGAAGGCCTCTGAGTGAGAAGGAGCTTTCTTATCAATAGCCAGTATAAAGCTACAAGGACATGGCTGTCTTGTTAGAGAGAGAGGTTGCTCCTGTGCCAATGGCCTCCTTATACCCAGTTTGCCAGAAGCTATGAGCACATGGCACTGTTGTAGCTATTCTTTCCTAATTTAAGTGAAGAATGGAATCAAGGCAAAATACACTAGATTTTGACCTTGTGGACTTCAAAACATTGGGAGAGCCCCAGGGGGCTGGGGGTGTGTAGATAGCTAAGATCAGTGAGAAGCAAATCCTCATATGGTCTGTTTGAGGCAGCCTAGAGGAGGATTGACAGCAAGATGCTGGTTCCCATGAGCAAAGGAATGACTTCTTTTTGCTGGCTACCCCTCATTTGGTAGTGAATTTGATGGGGTAAATGAATGACTGAATAAAGCATTTGTGAAGTGCTATCTACATGCAAGGTACTGTGCTCTAATTGATCAATGATACCAAGGAGATAATAACTGTAATTAGTGATTAATAATGGGGAGAGCACACTGGGATGGGAGCCCTAGGTTATAGAATTAGAAAAAAACTCAAACTCCAAAGGGGTTTAGATCCCTAGGAAGTTAAGGGAAAAGATGTAGCTATCGTTTTGGGTATACAGATCATTAGTGCAAGTGGGAGTTGGGATAAGAACCCCCATAGTTTTTAAATGGCTACACAGGAAGTCCTCTGTCCCTCCCTGTCTCCTTTTATCCCTCTCTCTCTCTGTCTCTCTGTCTCTGTCTCTGTCTCTGTCTCTCTCTCTCTCTGTCTCTCTGTCTCTCTCTGTCTCTCTGTCTCTCTCTCTCTCTCTGTCTCTCTCTCTCTCTGTCTCTGTCTCTGTCTCTGTCT